>NC_031771.1:29147370-29383543 GCF_001522545.3 Parus major
CCTTCCTTCCTCTCCTTCCTTCCTCTCCTTCGACATTTTTCTCTTTTTGATACAGTGCCTCTTGATATGTCTGCAGAGGGCGATCATATCAAACCTTGGACTTTTGGCAGACTAAAACTCTGGCTCTCTCTCACAGTATTTATTTCTCTGTGATATCTATAGTCTTTTTCTGTATCTGTAGCAGGAATGATGAGATTTGTGAAATTTGGAAGCCCTTTGAGCCTCCTGTGGTCACAGAAGTGCTCCTTTCTCTCTGCAGAGGTTGAGAAGTCCTTGCCAAATTTGCTCAGAGGGATATTTTTCTTTCTGAGTGTGGTGTGGGGGTGCTTTGGTGCTGAACAAGGCAGGAAGTCTGCTGTAGTCCCACAAGAAAGAAAATCTTGTCTCCTCTTATGATGTAATAACTAATAAGTTTGGATGTTCATAATCCAGCTCAAGTGCATAGTAAAAGGTGGTTTATCTTATAACCTCACAATGCTGAGTATTCTGACCTGAAATCCTGCTAGTGTGGGAGCATCCTGATGCTGGTTTATTTTTGTGTACCTAAGTTGCTGAGTTATAATTTGTAGGAAAATGACACTTGTAGAATGGAAATAGAACCTAAGTAGGTGTGATTAATTTCATTCTTGTAGTAAGCATATTTCTTTTTCAATTGCAGAAAACTGAGCTGCTTAGGTTCAGGTTATAATTTGAATGGTTCATTCGAGTGGCAACCTGGGTGAAAAAAAGGTCTCAGGAAGGTCTGCCAATGAGGACTATCACTCAAAGGCAGAAATATTATTTAACAGATAGAGTTGGGGATCTTCAGAAAGATATCTTCGAAATAATTTTCAGTGTGAAATGAAAAAACTCGAATAAGCAAAATTTATGTAAATTGTGTGTTTTATTCCAAATGTATTCCACTGTTGAAGACTGGTGTCATCACTACAGTGAAAAATTTGTAACTGACTCGAGTGAGATGAAGATTTTTTCAGTAGTCCAGTCTAAGTTCATATACAGCTGTTGTGGAACAATAGATGCTCTCATCCTTTCATTACTTTGTAACTTTCATCATGTGAGTGTGACCAAATTATTTGAAACTCACGTGCTTATCCAGAGACAATGCAGGGTGGGATTCTGGATAAATTCAGAGAATACAATGTAGATTTGTTATGTATCTATGTAAAAACACTTAAAAATTTTGGTAAACAAATCTATCGAAATGCAATTTTCCACATTTAATTTTTTAGACTAGCATAGACCATGCATAAAAGTTTCAAAATTAATTCCTTTAAAATATTTAATTGTAAAAATTAACATTAGAAATACAATAGCATTTATGAAATGTTCTTGGTTTGTCTTTTTTTTAAATTTTGTAAGTTAACAGTGAGAAAATGAGAAAACATCTCTGTGTTTTTATCCCCATGCAAGTCTTTGAGATTGCTTTGCCTGCTTAAAAAAGAAAATTAAAATACATCATTAGATGCTTTACATGTATTTATTTATTTATTTATTTATTTATATCAAAGCTTTCTGATATTACATTAAGAAAATAAGGCAGAGATGCCACTTTATCAAACATTCAGAAATTTAGCATGAAATAAAGTCAAAACTGTACCCACTTAATGTAAGAAAAAATTTGATTATATGTAATATCAGCTGCACAGGAAGATTGTTTCTTTTTAGCCAATTTAAAATAGGATTTATAAAGAGTAAAGCTTCATAACAATGTTGCTCTATTTTCTTCTGATTTTTTTGTAGAAAGCCAATGGTTTAATAAGATATTATTAAGATATTAAGAAGACTTTACAGGACATATAAAACTCTCACCAATGATTGATATTTTCTTCTTCCATTTAAGAAATGAACTGTAATTCAGGAATAATGATAATGATAATGACAAAAAATATATTGGGAAATTCAGTGCAGTGGGGCTTATTTTATGTCTTTCTTTAGTAGCAAAACCATTTTGGACATGTGTAAGCAAAATGTACAAACCTAAAGAAAATAAACTTGTAGAAAACCAGATATATTCACAGAATGGGTCAGGTTGGAAGGGACCACAGTGATTTGGTCTGATCCAGCCTCCCTGCTCAAGCAGGGTCATCCCAGAGCACACAGCACAGGATTGTGTCCAGACAGTTCTTGAGTATCTCCACTGAGGGAGACTCCACAGCCTCTCTGGGCAACCTGTTCCAGTGCTCTGTCACCCACACAGTAAGGGAGTTCTTCCTCATGTTCAGGTGGAACCTCCTGTGCATCAGTTCCTGCCTCTTGCCTCTTGTCCTATTGCTCTGCACCACTGGCAGAGCCTGGAAACATCCTCGTGGCACCCTCCCTTCAGATACTGACAGACATTGATGAGTTCCCCTCTCAGTTGTCATTTTTTGAGGCTGAACAGGCCCAGCTCCCTCAGCCTGTCCTTGTAAGAGAGATGCTTCAGTCCCCCAGTCATCCTTGCTGCCCTCCACTGGACACAGATAAAGAATGAATGATTTAATGGAAAAGGAAATAAAGGGCTATAATGGCCATGTGAAAAATGCTTTAATGATGTACTAGCAAATGAGAAAATGAGACTTTAAATTTACATTTCATTAAAATGAATCAGTGTACAAAAGCACACAATTCTGGAGAGTACAAAAGTAGTGTTTGTAACTGTCTGGTTAACCTTGTTTATCACAGGCATACTGTAATATCAGCCAATGACTGTGGAATTCATGGCACTTTAGTCTTCTATTCTTCATATTTATTTGGATATAACTTTTGAAAGTGAGGTCATAAATGTTTCCTGAACTTACTAAAAGACATTTCTTTGTTTTTTATTCAATAACTATGCTGCCATTAAGACAATGAAAAGCCCAGTATCTGGAAGGTGTAGATGAGTACGCAAATAAGGTATGCACTATGAATTATAATTTACTAGTCATAAACCAATCTGCTTGTTAGGATAAAGTTTGGATAAAAACAGAGCCAAGGTAAAGACAAAGCAAATGATGCACAGGTAAACTCAAATAAAGAATAAAGAAATAATCCCAAACCAATTGTACCTGAAACTTCTAGAATGAAATAAGATAAAAAGTATTGCTCAATAAAAAAATGAAACATCACGTAAGCAAGAGAACATATAATTTATTACCTATATATTTTCATAGCAGGATTGCTTGAAGGATACTGTTGCTATTGATCTCTTTATGTCATGAAATGCAACACCACTTATCTATTCTAGATAAATTTAATCTCCTTTGTTTCAGAAGCTGTGATACTGGAGTGAGTGGACCAGAGGTCTAACTTGCCCAGTATTTTTTTTCTGACCATAGGAAGGATATTATTTACTGTATCTGTAGGAAAAGAAAAAAAAGATAATTTCTCATTTTTTTTAATTAAGAAAAATTTTCTCTTTTCCTCTCCATTTCTCTAGGTCTTAAACTTCTCCTGGAAAGAAATCTCTCAGCCTTACTCCTGCAGTTTTGTACATATTCCAAAGCAAAGTTTATTGACACTTGTAAGTATTCTGGATGTTGATTAGAGCTAGGTTATTTTTGGATATCAAAGGCTTTGGCCTCAGTAGCTTCAAGGAACAGTGAATTCTATTCTGCTGGGAGAAAAGGTATTTTTATTAATTTAGCATCCTTTAATTGAGTCATTTCATACCTATTTATTACAAGAAACGGAGATGAGAAGTTCCCAACCATTACCAGTGCGTGTTTATATTCTGATGTGCTTACATTAAAACAATAGTAACATTTTTGTATCACCTTTTTAAGTAAAATGATTCCAACCTTACTGAGTGTTTTTCCAAACCTTTGTTAATTTTTATGGGGTTTCTTTTTTGGTTTTTTTGGGTTTTTTTCTCAGAGATTTGAGCTTTCTTTTCTGAACCTCTGCCACTTTGACACCTTTTTTGAAACCCTGTGATCAATGGTGCACATAATATCCTGGAGGAGGTGACATTTTAGATGGATATGTGGTAATTTCTTGACTATGATGGCACATTGGGCAATTGATATTTTTTATTTCCTCCTTTTCTCTCTCTTCCCTGTCAGTTAGTTTGGAAGGCGCAAGCCCTGTATACGAGTGCCACACAGAAATTGAAAGGAGATATGATCACTCTTTTTATTCTCTTCCTTCATATCACTGTTGAATTCAATTACTGCTGTCTGAAGCTTTCTGGCTCAGTTAGAAAGAATATCCTCTTCTTTGATAAGTGATTTGGTTGGGAACAAGTAATAGGATGGTGGCTGGGGTAAGGGCTTGTGCTGCTTTCCTCTGAAAAAGTAGAACTACACTGGGAGCTGGCAAGGACAGGTGCCAGAAAAGCCTCTGTCTGCAGTCAGTTTTATACCCTATAGAGGCAGGCAGTAGATTAGCCTGACAGTCTCTACTCCTCTCATGGTGAGGGGTTTACTGCTACAGGATAATCATGGTCACTTCCAGCACAACCCATTCTGTGATTTGAGGGAAAGAAGGAGTTTTCCCTTTTGTCAGAATTTTCTACTTGGTAGTGTTATATATTTTTCAGGGAATATCGGGGGGTGGGGAGTGGGTTACATCAGGAAATTCCCTTCTGTTGCAGAATATCTAAACATAGGTAATATCCTTCATCACTTCAGCCTTCTTCCTCTGTTATGTTTTCATTTTAAAGGCTCTTTTACATTAAGGGCTCCATTCTCTGGCCAGACACTGAGGCATATTTTGTGCATTGAGGGGTGTTTGACATCTTGTTTGTGGGACATCGAAGAGTTTCACACTATCTGTGTATCAGATGTACTTCTGATTAACTTGGTGGAAGTAGCCTTATAGTATCAGTGCGTTGTATTCTGTGTTCTTAGGTGTGTGTGGAAGGGGAAGAGGGGAAAGAGGAAGGGGTCAAGAGAAGTTATAAGGAAAGAAAGGATTTGGGGTGAATATGAACATAACTACGTCCTTAAAGATGGATGTTTGCTGTATTTACAGGGTGTGGCCTTAGACAGGAATGTCATCTCCAAACCTGTTCATTGATTTTGCTTCAAGTAGTTAGAACATAGACTCCCTGCCATACAACATTTATCCCTCACTGTAGCCTACATTCTAGGCTGAGGAGTACCTTTTCCTCTGTCTAATCCACTTGCTTTACAACAATATATGGAGCTGGCTTCCAGGTATACTCTGTGACATTTTTTTTTATTTTTTGATTTTCAGGCTCCTCTTTCTCCCTGTACTTCTTAAATTGAATTTTAGGAAACTAAGTCAGAGGTATATACTTCATAAAAATGAACAAGCAAGAAAAATTAGGTATTTCAGTGCTGTGGAACTGAAATCTCTCTTAGATTTGGATCTAAGATCTGTCTCATATATAAGACTTTCCATAATAATAAATTCTACATGAATAGTTATAATAAAAAAAAATCATCATGGGAAAATGTCCCAATTTTCAAATGTCCAAAAAATGTCCAAATTTCTCTACAATTTCAGAGTTATCCTACAAACTTGGAGATTATCTAAAAATGAAATGTAAACTTTGGGCTGTTATGCAGGTTCTTTCAAGTTATTTATTCACTCCTCTCTAATGTTTTATGGTATAAGTGACCTTGGAAAATATTTTTTTTGTTTTTGGTATTATTATTTTCTTTTTCTCTTTTTGAAATAGTAGGCTTATCATGAATTCTAAAATCTAATCTTCTGTAAGTGTTGGTAATGAGACAGTGGAGCAGAGAGGCATGGCTTCTTCCCACAAGGTTTTGCTTTCATAATGAATTAAGTCATATGAAGTGTGGAATCTGAGATAAGGCATGAAATTTTTAGATGGTGCCAGCTGGAATAGCTCCATTAAAATCAATGGAAAGACACCAGTTTTCACCACCAGCTTGTGACTCACTCTCAGGGGAAATAAAAGGGTTTATATAAATGTTTCAGTCATGAGCCTCTTAGAGTGAACAATTGACATGGCAAGGAAAGGTTCTCATCTTCAAAACTGAAGATAATTTGGGATATTATATTCTGGATGTGTTAGAATCTGTTGCTTTTCTCTGTATCATCCAGCATTGCTTTGAACCCGACTAATATTCAAGCTTTCAGAAAGTAGCTGAATAACCTGAAGTTTCTTGGGGCTGTGGAGTAAAGTGTGGGCTGCTGCACAGCATTAGGATGAATTCTTGCTTTTTATAAAGACTCAAGCAGGGAAGGGGAAAATCAAATCTTTTCCCCTCCATTCCTCACAAGACACATACTGAATTATACTAGCAAGTCCTTTGCAGTGATATGACTATTGAGAGACACTAAACCCATTAAATCCATTAAAACCATCTTTATGCTGATAAATATGCATTTTTTTGTCTTTTACTGTAAAGTGGGTGAGGGATGCCATTTTCCAAAGGTGAATGTGGCAATAGCAACAGCCAAATCCATTTGTGAGGATGCATGAACGGGCTTGGAAAGAAGGGGAAGCAGCCATGGGTTTTTCAAGAACCACTTTCAGATTTTGTGAATTCCTACTGCGAGCTCAGGAAGCCCTCAGGCAAAAAAAATCTAGAATAAGAAGCAGAAACATAGATGATTTACCTATTTTAACTTTATGATGATGAACACAGAGAAAAAGAAGCAGGTTAGAGGCAAAGCAGAAAGGTCTCTTCTCTGGGAAATAGTGATAGAATTTTATGAATCCTGTTTCTACAAGATGTGAAAGAGTTTCATTTAATGGACTGCCTGGTTTCCCCATTTACATTACCCTTGGATCAGTGCACAAGCAAGTTTCTTACTGTGGAGTTTTATTAATGAGGTTATTGTTGAGCAAGAAAGCTCAACTGCTTTCGTTCCAAATGGAAAAGGGAACATTTCCATGGGCAAGATTTTCCCTCTAGCTAGGGTCCTGAAATCCCACCAAGTTAAAACTTATCCTCTACCCATATTAACTATTACAGTGACGATGAATGGACTTTAAGCAGTTTTGAAATATGCCCCATAAACTTTAATATGTGCTAAACTTTGTAGCAGAATTTTAATTTTCTGCCTTACAATACAGCTGTGCTTTTCCCTCTGATGAAGCTTTTCTGCTGAGGAGAATACTTGCAATAGAACAATAATGATTTTATTTTTCCTGAATTCTTAAATTATTGAACTCAAAAGTTAGGATAATAAGACATTTCAGACTGGAAAGGACCTCAGAAGACATCCTCATGCAATTCCCTACTCAAAGCACTATCAGCTGTGGGGTGAGAGCAGGTTGTTCAGAGCTTTATCCAATCAACCTCTGAAAACCGTATTAACAAATTGTAAGAAAAGAATAGAAATAGTAAGAACTTGTAAGTTCTTGATATTGGAGAAATGATAAATCCACAATTATTAGATTAAAGATATTAGAAGGTGCCCTTTTGCTTATTCACTTTAGTACTTGTTTATGACCCTATTGTCTTTAAATTTGTCTGATTTTTTTTTTAATCTGCTGCCTCTGACAGACCCCTGAGGCAACAAATTTCAGAAGTTAACTTGCTACTACTACAAAAATATTTTCTTTTAAAAGCTTTTGATATGATAAATTCATTAAGAGCTAGCTGTTTCTCTTTGAGCTTATTCAATAAATAGTTCTGAGTTCACTCACACTTGTGATTTTACAGACCTTCAAGCATACCCCATCATCCTTCTCTGTGCATCAAACAATACCAATACCAATCTTTTTCACTGGTCCCTGTTAAGGTTATTACTCCTTCTCCACACGTTCTTATCTCCATGGTGCTTTTCTTGAGGTGCAGAAGTGCCCACAATACTGAAGATGTTTGTCTGGAAAAGGCTGCTTTCCCTTTGATGCCTGAAGTCTGCCAGAGACAGATGTGTAAACCATAGCTTTTAAATTATATGGTAATGGAACTGAAAGGAACTGTACAGCTGTGGTGTCAGTAAAAAAGGAAATTCATTGTTGACCTTAATGGTGATGGTGGACATCCACTTTATATGGATGTCTTACTTGCTTTAGGGCTGTTTTTTTCCTTGCTGTCTTCCACTGCATCCAGTGTGGTTTTATTGTGATGACTAATAAGTTTTTAAATTCCTACAAAGGTAAGCAATTAATATTTGTGATGCTGTTAGACTAAGAGTAAGGCAAATTCTTCAGGAAAAAAAAAGAAACTAAGAAAAGGTTTTATATAGATTTCTGGACATTTGAGAATGATCTAGAAATCCGCATTTACTGTTTATCAGGACTGCAAACTTAACTGGGTTTTACTCATCAAACTCTTGCACTTGTTTCTGTTCTGGCACAGGAGGATGTAGGCTAGGAGACATGGCTGGTTCTTGTTTGAATGTGGCAGGGGGCTGGCAGAGGCTTGTAAGTCTGCTAGAAAAATGTTGCTGCCTGTCATGTTCATGCTGCTCAGTTATGTGACCAGAAGACACTCCTAATAAGAGAAAAAGGTTAGTACACCTGATTAAAATTGCTAATTTAACTGAGCAGTCAAAAAGATTCTGTTTCTCCTCCTTCCTTAAGTCATCTGGACAGTTTCCAAAAACTCAGCTAAATGGCTTTTTCTCTGATGCTATCTCTCAGAGACACTGGTCCTGGCTTTCAAGATTCAGATCAACTCATCAAATAAATTCCTCTGCTACAATAGCAGAACAAAAGTTAAGGGAAATGAAATAATATGTAAACATAAGAAGTTTTGAAAGTTTGAAGCCAAATTTGATTCATGCAAGTAATAAAAGTTTCCTCAGAATGCAGTGACTTATTTTAACTGGAATTGAAGAATATTGCTTTTTAAAATATAAACTGTCATGTTACATGAAACTTTATTTCCTGATACTGGCAGTGATTTTATTGATGACTTTCAAAGAGGTTTTATTTTTAAGTTCTTGCTCAGTCATGGCAAGGCCATTCACTGAAAGGGGGATGTAATTTTTTGTGATGGCTTACATTTATTTTTGCTCAATGATAGAAATAATGAATTATTTTAATGAAAGATTCATGTCAAAATATGTGTTGTGGAAACAGTAATGTTTCTTATTCAGATTTATCTGCATTCCTCTCAGAAAACATCCAACTTTGGAAGTTTTCCAGTCAGAAACATTCCTAGTTGATACAACTCTGAGCAACATGCTACTTTGATAAAACAAACAAACAAACAAACAAAAAAAAGCAAACCAATAAGAACAACATGAAACCTTCTAGTATCAACAAATCCACAGTCACAGGCAAATAAAACCAAAAATATACTGAACAAATTCATCACTGGAAATTCAGGAGCTGGGTCATCCTTTCTTGGAAATTTTGCTAAGATTTCCTTCAAAATAGGTAAGATATGATTCAGTATATATTAGTGCCTATTTAACAAACATTTTGTTTTGGTATGTACTTATGAAATTTGCTAAAGGGAAGCCTTTAGAGATGCAGTATCTCACTTTCATTTCAGTCCTGAGGGACAGGAAGAAAATAATGCATAATAACTATTTTCAGAAAGCTAATGAATTCACATTGCTTGTACATAATAATTGTGTATCAAATGTGAAAATATGCAGTAGATTATCAATTGTTAAAACACTGACAAGATCCCTGAGAGAGAAATATAATTTGTTTTTCTAAGCAACATTTTCAAGTTACTCTTTACTTCTTTTAGATGAGTTATGAAATAGTAACATGACTGAGCCAGTTGAATGTTATTGTACATTAGCAGATTACAAAAATAAAACGGGAAAACAACCTTTAGATTAGTCTGTGTAGTTTAGCATCATCTTTGATCCTGCATTTAGATTACATTTTTATCACTATTCTAACTCTTCCCTATGTGTAGTGGATACTTTTAGCAAGATGTTTTAAGCACAAATTTTAAGGAAAGCTGTTTTAGTAAGAGTTATGAGAAGAGCTTAGAGTTTTGACTCATTTCTACTGTGCTTCTATTTCAAAGACAAAATAAATTCAGCAACACCTTCAACACATTTTGTCTTTTGCAGTAGGGGCAAAGGTTTCATGTCACCCTTCAGTTAGCCTTATCTTGATATCATCATAATGTTGTCAGTCTCCAAGTGTATCCAAAGTGTCATGGCACAGGCTGGAAGTCAGCTAGAGTGAAGTGGCACTCTGGCAAGCCTCTGCCATCAAGTCTTCACAAAAATTTCATTGCCACAAAGTGGATGTTGCAGTGACATCTCTGCCATCAATCTGTCATTAAGGGATCCCCTTAGCTGCTTATCCAGAGAAGTTTTATAACTCTTTTGCACATTCATACCATGCAGTATATCAGGATAAAGATCATAATGTTTTTCCAAAACAGTGCTTAAGCACTTTAAAATGGGCACTGGATATATTTTCTCTAGTCATTATCTTCCCTTTTGTCACACAATATTGTAGTTCCACTACTGTAATATAATAGTATTTTATAATGCATATAATATCTGAAACACTCTATCAATACATATTTTATGAGAAAAGCTCATATATGTAGCTCTTTTGCCTTGTAGAAGCAGGAAAAAGCCCCTACTTCAACATTTTTTAGTCTGATTACTAATCAATAAAAAAGTGCATTGTGTCTCAAAATCCTAACAAAAATAACTTTTGTTATTCTGTAACCTCCTTGCAGCAGAAAAAAAAAATCCTCTCTTGAAAATATATTGTCATACAAAGACAAGGAAATATTTAACAGGAAATTTAAATATAATCATGGAGATGTGAAAAATGTGGGAGAGATATGTGGCATGTATGCATGGAAAGGTGCTTTCTCAAGCAACAATTCACTGTTTGCATCAACTCCTTCAACAAACCTTCCTCAAATTCTCAGCAAGAATCTTAACCATATTACCCATGTGTCATAGCAGGTTTTTATTAGGGCCCTATGTGCCTTCTGCCTTGTTTTGACTCAACAGCAATATTTATTAAACCAGTGATTTAATAAGTTACCAACTACCAGTATATCCATACAGTGAAACCCCTTGTGCTGTAATTCATTTATTAACAGTAGATTTATAAATTTACAGTAGCACCTCATCAAACTCATAATGGAATTAAAAGTAAGAATAGCATTGGTGAGATCCAAAGAAATATTAGAGCATAACTAATTACTGATATAACTACACTAATCAAAGTTAAAATCAAAGATGTTCACAGAGATGTTTCAATTAAAAAAAAAATTGTTTGATTTGCTGTCCTTCTAAGGTGAAAATAAAGAAAAAAATGGTTAGAAATTTAGAAATTATCTTACTTGCATTATTCCTGCCAATGCACTAGGATACATTCATTTTGACCATGTCCTCTGTTGAGCTACTTTGACTTGTTATTTTTGGTGATATTTAGAATGGAGAAGATGAAAAGGTAACAAATGAAAATGAAAGTCCAGAAAATGCTCCTATTAAGGCCTGGTAGTGTTTTCAGACCTTTGGACTTGGCTAGATTTCAAAGCAATAATTTCTCTGTAGAAATGAATGTTTGAGTCACATTCTTGCATACACTTGGTCTCTAATGATGGTTACAATAAATTTATTTTATCTGACTGAATTGAGCACTGGTCTTGAGTCATTTCTCTGGCAAAGAAGATAAAAATATCTCATTTTTGGCTACTTTCTTTTGATGTTATTGGTAATTTAGTGTAGGCTGAAGCAATCCTGAAAGTCTTCTATGTAACTCTCCAAAATCTTGACTCACTTTGTGGTTGGGGACCTAAACAACCGCTGCAGAGCAACTGTTTTCTCCCTTGTCAGTGCATAAGCCAAACTATAAATGAGAAGTTGGGCTATGAAATTGTATTTTTCTCTCAGAGTAGCCAGAAATGTTAAATGTTCAAATTCATATAATCATTATGTGTAATTTTAAATACAATAAAGCAGATGGCTCAGAACAGAACCAGACTCTTTTGGTTGTTGACTCTGTAAAACAAAAATGTCTATTGATAGTGCAGGAGCATTTTAGCTGTGAAATTGGGTTCCTTTGTTGCTTTACTCATCTCTGCAATTAGAAAATATTTCAAAAAATTAAAAAGTTGTTTTGTAAGCTTCTATTTCAGCCAGCTGATGTGTACTTTGACTCTGTGATTAACACATCCTTGTTTTACTAGAGGTTTAGTTTTACAGAGTGATATAGAGGATGCTAGCAGAGGCTAGTAGCAAAAACAAAGAGGTACAACTAAGGGACTTTACCCACTAATTAATCAGGTGAGCTAAAACAGAAACTTAGGACTTGGGGATTAAATGTGTTAGTCTTATTCAGTTATTAACAACTGATACCTTTGAAAGCTGAGAGGTCATCTTACATTTATATTAAAATGTTACATTATATCTAAAACGCCTTGTTGTGTAATAGTGAAGGGAAAGTGACTGGAAGAAAATCACTAATAAAAGAGTATTTCTAAAAATATATAGCTGTAACTTCAGCACACAAAGAAAATCTGACTCTTTAGCAAAGGAGAAAGAGTGGGGTGGGAGAACAGACTTCTACAGTGAGAGTTAATAAGTGAAGTTATACAATGGACTGAGTTTTATGGCTCAGACATAAACCTTTGAATGCAAAGGTTTATAAAGTAAGTGCTGACACTCTCTTAAACACTGTAAAACATTCTGTAATGGTACCAGATTTCTACTATTTCTTTATACATATATATATATATATATATATTAATAGCTAAGCTTTTTGAGAAGAAATAGTACAGATTATAGCAAGAACTACAGATAAAGGTATGTTTTTCTTTGCTCCAGTATAATAGTTATCAGTGACATTCCAGCAACATACTACCAGTAATGACAGTAAAACTCCTGACCTTCTGCCGCTCAATGTTAAAACCTTCAATGTGAATTACACTTTTAAAAATATAAGCTACTTACTCAGTTATTTGAAATAATTCTGCTGACTATCGATTTTTTTTCTCATTATGTTCACATTCTTCACTCACAAGAAATGACTTCTTGGTTCAGAAATTAAATATCTAGAAGTGCCTCATTTCTTAAAGATGAGTCTGTGTGCTTTTAAATAACCATAATCATTACATCCAGACACCAAACTTGTAATATTACTTACAGTTTTAAATTCATAATTTTGAGCCAGAAGTTACAGAAACACTAATTTATTGTTATGAACCTGATTTAATCTCATCTTCTTTAAAAAACAAATCTTCTTTGTAGGTAATGATTGTAAAATATAAATCCTATTAAATTGCTGGTTTGTTTTATTTGTTTTGTTTTTTCTTTTAAGTTGTTCACATTGCTATCTACTGTCATTCTATTATTGTCGAATTATAATTAAAAAACCTCATGGTCTATCAGGGTAACAAGTATCTGTCAAGTTTAAACTTGTCCTCACAGGCCAAATTGAACCTTTTTAGAGATTATTACTGGGAACTGTAATCTGTAAAAGGAGGAGTAACTTCTGATTCATGACAGCCTTAAGCCTTTCTACAGCTAATGGGGAAATGATTCTATTTAGGAATAAAGAATTATTATCTTCAGCCCTTCCCATCCTTCCACAGCAATGACTGATTGATTATACCCAGGCTGGGATGAGTATATAACACCTTTTTAAAAAGCAAGATGCCTGCTTTTAAAAAAGGAACTAGAGCCTAGTTCTCACTGAAGTACGTATACACTGAAAATGCTGAAGGTGAAAGCCCTGCATATGCTTCAAAATGAACTATTTGCCTTTTTCTCCAAACCCTGGTGTCCTAAGATGGTGATGTGTGACTACTGCAATGACTGTTTGTGTTTTTGGGACTGGAACTTCTGCTCTGACTGTTGGAGACTGTCCTTTCTCAGGGTTCTGGTGTCATCAATTCCAGACCATGAGTACCATCAGCCTTTACAGGCAAGGCTGTTAAAAGCCTTGTGTGATATGACTTCAGCAGCACTCGTGGGCTAGGCTGAACACAGGAAATTGTTTAAGCAGAATACTTTTTATATTGGATATAAGGAATGCAATTATTTTTAGCTACATGCTTGTGTGGTACAGCATCTAGGAGATGGATAAAGAATATTGAATAAAAATGAAGGGATTTATTTCACTGCTAGTAAACATTACAAGATCAAGCAATTTTGATCAAAGTTTTAGAGTAGTGGAAAATAAAGTTTACCAAGAGAATGTGTATTCTAACAACTTTTGCTGTGTTTGAACCAGTGACCTCTTTGGAGCTGGCGTCTCTGGAGCCACAGAAGAGGAAGCCAGGGAGAGTGAGTAAATTCTTTAGTATGGTAGCAATTTAAAAAAATATATTTTTGTGGTTTTTCACTATTTCTAAGTGTCTGCTTTCATAAGAGACATTTGCATGTATCTGTATAGACATTCCATTCTTTTTGTCTGTTAACCAGCTGTGAATGTTTAGTCCCACAAGAATTTACACATACATAAAAAAATTTACTTTATCTGTTTTTCCTCTCTTGAAATTTTGTTTCCTACTGCTGCTTCCATGAATCTTATGAAAAGACACTTAGCATGGTTGCAAAGACCCCCAGGGTATTTTTTGATTTTCTGGGTTTATTTCACCAAAACCTTTTGCCATTTGAATTTTTCAACCCACTTTTAAAGTTAAAAAAGGTTATTTTTAATATTGAATGTCTAATCTAGATTCACATTTCTATTTCCAAGATAGAAATGTGTGCATGAAATACTGTTGCAACATTCTCCCTTTATTTAAGCCATGTGATACTTTGGGCTGATGCTATTACCAGAGAGAAAATAAAGAGATTTTGTGGTTAATCAGGTGAAGCCCACAAGTACTTTTTGATTTAGCTCCTGGAACGTCAGCGTACTCTGTAGGATATATTTTATATGTATATATAAAAATATAAATTTAGAAAATAGTATATGAAGAAAAATAGACACACCCACAGTGTTCTTCTGCTTTTAAGGACTAATCTAAGAGAAGTGGCACTCTGAAAAAGGAGCTATAAATCGAAAGTGAAAACACATCCCAATGGCTTATAACAACAGTGTGGTTCAAGACTAATTTTGCAGTGTATCAGCTGCAACGTATCTGGCCCTTGTTATCTTTGCACTATTTTTATGTCCCTGTAAAAGAAGATTACTCCATTACCTGTTAATATTGTGTAAAGAAAATTACTGTGTGACACAAGGATGGCTGTGGAATTTGTACCCCTTGAAATGTTTTTTCAAAGGCAAATCACATCAGATTTGCTTTTCTGTCTTCAGAGTCTTGCCAGTTAAGAAGAAATCCAGGTTATATATTGCAAAGCAGGCCATGCTTTGTGTTATAGCTTTAGTAAGTGCTAAAATACCCCCACCAATTAGAACAGTTTGTTTTGTTATCCTATTTGAAATCCTTTTTCTGTTAACAAGGTGATGAACAGTAAGGGAATTATTTGGGTGTTTTCTATAAAACTGAAATTTGCTTTACTCTTCCAGCTCAAAATAATTTTGTGTTGTTACTGTTCTTCTTCCTTAGGCAGAACACTCTCTTATGAGTACTTCATTTCTGGTGGTATAAACCAATGCATTTGGAGCTTTTATACTTTTAATGGCTTTTTTTATTTAGCTGTTCTCAACAGCAAATTCTAAAGCAGTAATTAAATCCATAAGCCAAATTCAGTCCTTAGCTGCAGGAACCACTTGGAAATTTAGGACCACTCCATGGGTTCTTCCGTATTTCTTTTAGTCTTGTGGTATGAATTCACATGCTGTATTATGTATTATAACAGTATTCTGAGGACTTATTTTTGTTATAAATGTAGTATCTATGCATAAAACACCATTTCATTAGGTTTGTAGCTGCTGCAGAATTAAAATGTCTGGTTGATTGAAGAGAGGATTGAACTTCTGGAAAAGATCATTGCCCATTCAACCACACTTAGGCTTCCTCAGTCTATTGAAGATGTGGTTTGATAGTTTATCCACTAGCTGCAAGCACACCTAAAGTGTAATTGTCTCTTCTCATCCTCAAAGATAAGCTTTGAAATAACCTGCCTTTGTCTTTGAGAACAGAATGTTGTAACTTTCAGAAATCTTTTCTGTAACAGAAATTTTTCATTCCTAATCCTAACTAAAAGACATTTGGAGCCCCCAAACACCTTTGAAAACATGTTGCAAATGACATTCATGCCAAGTTATATAAAAGAATATAAAAGCAGTACAGTGTGATCCAGAGTCGTGACTCAGAGGTTGTCAATGGCTAGAAAAGTGGAAGAAGCCAGAAGCAAGTACAGGAATTGTCAGAAAAGATAACCAAGTTATATTTCATTTATTAATTCAGTCACCTAGGATGTGGGGGAGAAAGCAAGCATGCGTGGTGGTCTGTGCAAAATGCTGGGGAACAGATTGCTCCCAAGTTTGCTTGTGGACTACATGTTGGAAACAGTGAAAAGATACACAGTATGCAGGTCTGACAACATTTACCCTGACCAAAATCACGTTGACATAAATATATTTACTTATTAACTGAATTGTAGGAAACTTGCATTAGTGTATTAATGCTGGGGTTTACACTATTTTGTTATTACAGGCTATACAGGTCACATTAATACAGCCAGTTCAGGATCTTTCTGAACAAATCACTGCTGAGCAAAATAGGGGTACATGGAGCAGAGGAATCCTTGCTACTGTTTGTGACTACTGAAAATGGGAAGAGACAGCTGTGTGTGTGATTAATCATGATGATTTGGGCAGCTACATATTACTCTCCTAAGTATCAGGGTGCTGTGCTCTTATTTTTAATCTGCTGTCTTTGATGAAATGTAAAGAGACTGTACATTAGCTACCACTGTATCTGCAGTACAAAAGTAATATCAGATCTCTAGTTCCAACTTCCACCAGAGTTTGCCAGGGTTTTACTTATGTATGTGGATACATGGAGACAGAGAGGAAGAGCACATCCTTGTCACCAGGAATTGCTGCTTTAAGAAATGTTAAATACAATTTGACAAGTAATTTATATTTGCTACACAGTTATACCTCTGCAGACTGTGGAACAGCTCCCAAGCTCAGGTCTCATCATATCCCACTCTGCTTCTCAAATTGTATCTCCTCTCCTGAGTTTGTGAAGGCTCTGTGGGTTTCTGCTCACTACACACTAAAAAAGCTTTGTGAAAAGCCAAGCAAGAGGTAATATTGTGTGTTCTCTCTGTGGCTTTGGATTAGCCTCCCCAGGAGTGGCTGGCCATGGGGTCTTGAGTTACGCTGACAAATGAATGATGCTAACCTTTTTATCCAGGTTGCATCCATTTGGGGGCAGAGGCTGTAGATAATGTCCCTTGTCTAATCACTGTCTTGTTTTGCAACAGGCAAGCACTGAAACTTGGTAAAATTGTAAAATGTGCTCTGTGAATTTGTACCCTCCAGATTTCCCTATAAGCTTAATTTTTAAGAGAATTTATCACAAAGTATTTTTCTCACTAGTATGTAGAGTGAACTACATTTTGCTTTGAGTACTGATGTAACTTCCTGAAGTGATGGACAATAGAGCTTAATGAAAAATGCAAATTTTTATCTTAAAGATGTCTATGTTTTGGTGTGGTGGCTTTTGTTGATTTTGTTTTCTTTAAATTACAAATCAGAACAAAAGGTCAGCTCATAGACCACATTGTCTTCCATGGGTTTACAGATATTTTAACAACTGATGTGGAATTTTTTAGTTTGCTGGAAATGCCTGCAGTGAATGACAATAGCTTTTGTCCTAAGCTGCAAGGCTACCAGGCTGCCTGAGAACACGGGGAACCAATTAACCCAGGAGCCAGGAACCTAAAACAAACTGACACCTAGGGCTTGCTTTGGAACTTCTTGCTAAGACACTGACAGTTGACTTGTTTGGAATTTACTGCTAAAAGGGCACGCAGTCACCATCTCGGAAACCCAGTTAATTAATCCTTGTCGGAAGAGCTTTACCCTGAATGCCTAATGTCTAGTTATACTGACCTTTAAAGTAACACTTGTAGCTGAAATATCTTCCTAAGAGCACCCTGTGTGCTGAGTTTCAAAAATAGGCACTGCAGGATCCTCACACTCTTTTCCTTTTGTTCAAGATTGTCATACTCATCCTGCTTTTATTCAAAACTTTTCATCTAGCCATAGTGCAGACACAGCTATGGCTGAGAACACTTATGCTTTTCATGTTCCCTGTGGCCTCTTGCAGACATAGCCAATACCTTCTCCAAGGACTTCCCTGTTCTTGTAATTGCATTGTTAGCCTTAAAAAGTTTTTTCTGGCTGAATTTAATTTCTCACTGCTCACAAAACTTTCACCTGTCATAACAGTTTATAGCTCTAGTCTCATGAAACTGATTCACAAGGCATGCATATAAACAGATCTGTAATTTCTGATTTGCTTTTAGCTTTTAGTACAGACCACTTGTAAGATATAAACATGAGGTTTGGTTTTAGGAGTGGATTGTCCAAACAACTCCCATCTACCTTTTATCCCATTACACAGCCAGGCAAGTGGGTAAGCAGCAAGTCAGGCCCCTCAGCAGCTCACACATAAACAAGCTGTCACAAAACTGGCATCATCAAGGTTACCAGGCTTTCTATATCTGCAGCTAGCTAGGCATTAACACCTCTCACAAGACAGCTTCCTGTGCCCTGGAGTTCAGAGTTTGCTTCTGCTGGCTGCTGTTACCGTGCACTGAGGAGCCAATACTGTGGCTAGGAGCTGTGAGAGTGGGCAGCAGCTCTCCAGCAGCACTCTGCTGCTTCTCCTGCTTGGCAGAGAGTGGGAAACACGGGAAGCCATGTCTCCCCAAAACACCATGAAAGAAGTTGTTGGGAGTCTGTGAAGTCAAGGAGCTCTACATTTTGGGACTGTTTCTAGCATGGGGAGATTGGTGACTGGCAAGGAGAAGTCTGTCAGTGTTGCCTTAAAAACTAGAAAAGAGCTGATCCCAGCTTTGCTGAATCATCATTTCCAGAGGAAAGCTTTTAGGTCAGAAGATTTTTCCACCTAATATCATGAGCAGAACAGTAAAAGCAGCATATATTGCAGGAGGAAATTTTGAAAAGGTCATTGACTAAGTATTCATTTTCCATTGAGGATTAAGAGCATATTTCAAGAGCAGAATGGAGCCCAAGTGCTAAATTGTCTTTAGAAAGTTACATTTTTTTTGTCTGTATGGCCCAGCCTGAATGGCTGAATGTCTGCTCCCTACCTAAGATTGCCCTTTGGAAAATAACCCCCACATGTGGTTTGTACAATTGCCTCGATAATTTAAAGTTTTCTATTTTTTTCCTCTCTTTTCTTCCCCCTTAACACTTTAAAATTCTTAAATTACAATATTTTAGGAAAATAATTTTTTTATTCTGATTTATATGCTGGCAATAGAGAAAAATAACCACCTTAAAATAGAATTTGACTTCTTTAGAGGCAGAAATCTGACACTGTGCATCAGAAAATGTGGACTTTCTGCAAAGGCACTAGAGTCTCCCAGTCACCTGCCCACACAACTAGACAAAATAGAGAGATATTTTATAGATATTTTAAAAACACACTTTACAACTAAACAAGAAAGTGCACTTCAAATCCCGATGACATTAGCAATGCCATTTTAGGATTTCAACAAGGACAATAATTGTTTCTTAAATAAATGGAGACAGAAAGCAAAACATAGAAACATTGTTTCATCTGAACAGGGTAAAAAAAAAAAAAAAAGAAAGACTGAGACATTGTGTTTGTGTCCTAATTTGCAGATACTCTTCCTGGCACACACACATTAATGGGGAAAAAGAATAGAAATAAAAGAACTCAGAAAAAAATTTGCTTTACTTGTTGTATTTTACCCTATTGTATAATGATAATATATAACTAAAACTAAACAAATATTGCTAGTACTAGAGAATGTAAATCAGAGAACAAGGGTGACAAGAGGCTGTTCATACCTCCCTTGTGCTCCCTGTGCATAACAAACAAGGTGATGCTTTGTATTGTGCTGCTCATCATCACATTTCCTTGACTATTTAATCCAAAAATAAAAGGAATGAGCAAACCAAGTAAACCAAATATTTAAATGGAAAGAAATATAATTCTATTTTCCTTATTGTATGGCAGAGTTTGCACTCATCTCTGCCTTTTTCTGTATTCAGTTATTGATACCAAATTAATGGGATGATACACAAGTGATTATTGCCATTTTGTATTGGACATCTCTATTCAAGAGCAATAAATGATCTGAAGGCTTTTACAGTGACAGAAATATATATTAACCATTATTAAATTATACTTTAACATATAATACAATTTTAATTATATTCAGGATTAAAATCTTTGAAGCATGAATTTCACCCTAGATATTTCAGTAGTTATTTGAGCTATTGTTACTGCAAATGGGACTGTGCTAGGTGCTAAATAAATGCATTGCACTGATAGACATTTAGTGGTGTGATACAAAAATTGTAATTGCTGAGGGACTTTCCACTAACTCCAAGTGTTTTGGCTTCAGCCTTTTGTTACGGTGTCTTTCTTGGTTATTTTTAGAAACATGCTTTACTGTATTTTAGGAGCACAGAGCACTCCCAGTTAGGGAGGAGCAGGGGATGAAACAGGCAATTGCAGCTTCTTACTCTAAGTGACAAGGTGTACAGTTTGTTCTCAAATGCCTTACAAAATATTGGAAAAAAAAACAAGCCAACACTCAGTCAATATTTTGTTTGTTTCATTTTGCAATATGTCTGGGCTCTCTACCCAAATCCAAATAACAGAAGAGTTGCATTTGAGCTGTAGTATATCATGTTTCTGAAAAAGAGAGAGCAAAGTGGTGTGCAAGCTGAATAGTTAGAAGCCTTAAAGGGTTATTCTGAAGTGGAGGGTAGAAGTAAAAGGAGGATAAAGATTGTAAATCCCTAGAGAGAGATTTATAAAATCATCCACGGGCAGTTCTTTGTGAAATCCCTCAAATAAACCAATACTTTCTGTCTTATGCACTTTCTCACAAAAGCGTGTTTTCCAATATCTGTGAACTTAAAGATATTTTTATGCTTTTTTAGCCACTGTGGTAGCACCAATGCAGTACAAAAATCAAATCATCTGCACTATTTTTAGTTCCATATATGGGGGTACAATTTAATTCCCAAAATAATAAAAAAGTAACAAGAAGGTGGAATTTTAAAAGAAACTGCAGTATGAATCCATCGTTCTATCATACTCTCATCAGAAGAAAACAGCCACCTTGTCTGATGTAATACATGACAGAAGCTGTAAAAGGGATGAGTCTGGAATGGGCTGCTCATAACTGGAGAGAAGTGTCCATTTGGTGGAATGCTCTTTAGGCAACAACAATGTGTAGATGGACAAATATTTTCCGTTTGTTTTTGTGACTGTTTATTCTCCTACAAGTAGAGGTCTCAGTGGTTCAGTTAGTAGCTCACAGACCTTAACATTGTGAACATCTCTGCTCAGTGCTTATAGCAAACACTGTTTACAGCACATGAATTTATTTATAATTGTTTATAAATTGCAAGCCTCTGCTCTGTAGGCAAATGCGCAGTAGCTGGCATGACTTTTCGTCCTTGACTCTGTATAGGATGATGAATGTTTCTGTGTTTAGCAGAAAGATTTGTCTCATCTGAAACTGAAATTCAGAGATATTTTATGATACTGGTCTTGTGATGTTAAAACACCAGTCTTGATGTTAACTTAGATAAAAATAATTTAAATGTTGGTCCTCTAAAAGAATTCATGTGGTATCCCTCTTCAAATCAAGTCTTTGGATGCGTATGTATAGGCTGTGCATTAATTTTTCTTGAATATGCAATAAGTGTGAGAACTTTTACAGTTTGGAAAATGCAGAACGTCGAAGATAAGGTTCTTGAGGAATCATCATCTTCCCTAGGTAGAGCTGTTTGGAGTTCTCCAATAATATTTTTGCTGCAAAGAAATGTTTCACAAAAAGCTTTTTAATAGCTGCACTCATGAATAGGCGGGCAAATATGCTGTTAAGGTTTCTGAAACAGTAATAGTTTATGGTATCATTGTATATATTGAAGTGCTACAAATTTCACAAATCTAAGATTGATTCATATTGAGCTCAACACCTTCATCTGTTATAAGTAACAATCTTGATTCTAACCACACCTGTACAGGTGTTTGTATAGTTGAAGCAAAATAAGGAACAATGAGATACAGAAATGCATCCAAAGCTGCAAGAAAATAATAGTAATAATAGTAGTAGTAATAATAATAATAATAATAGTAGTAGTAGTAAATAGAATCTTGCATAATTTGAATTTACATTCTGTTCTAGGGACATTACAATAGACTTTTTCTTTAGAAACACGGTAGTTTAAAAGAAAAACAAAATTAAAATTATCTGAGCTGGCTGCTTCCATCCTAAGTAAACTTCTGCTAATACTTAAGTATAATACACCACATCTAGCCAGCATGGACACTTTTTAAGTTTTCATTGTCATCATACTTATTTTACATGTATTCTAGGCCTTCATTTTGCTAGCCTTTCTCTGCAAGGTTAAGACATGGTTTGGATTTTTCTAAACCCAAAATAAATAAATAATGTCTCTCAGCTTCTGTTTCGAAAAATAGCTTACACCATAACAGCAAGAAATCCATAGAAAAGCTCATGGGAACAGTGTAACTTGCAGAAACAGGATCAGAAAACACTTATTCAAGGTGATAAAGTGGTACTGCAGTGACCAAAAGGAACAATTTAGCTTCTACAAGGTGAGTTATTTTCAGAGAACTACAGAAACACTGTTATCAAAAGCCAGCACATGATTCAGAAACATTACAGTGCATGCATGACAGATTTTTTAGAAGTCTTCTGGCCCAAGTTGTACCAGTTGTGTACCATGTGTACCATGCTCCCAGTTGATTTCTGACAAGCTGAAGTCCCCCGTAAGGATGAGCAGTTTACTTGGAAGTGTCCCTTGATTCCTCAAAAAATAATCTTTTGACATCATCACCCTGAGTTGGAGAGCTGTAGTAGCTACCACTGTGACATCCACATTATTTGTTTGCCCCTTGATTGAGAGGCAAGAGGCTCTCAACCATGCCAGTGCCTACTGTGAGCTCCATACATTCTATCCCTTCCATATCACACAGTGGGATGCCTCCCCATGGTCTGTCCTGTGTTTCCCTCCAGGAGAGCCCCTAACAATCCAGCTGGGCGCTCTGATCACAGGGCTCACCCCATCGGGTTTCACTGAAGCAGGTGATATCAAATATCTGGGACTGGGCTGAAGCTTTGAGCTTGTCTTGGTTGTTCCTCACTCTGCCTGCATTAGTGTAGAGACATTTCAGTTGGTTCTTTGCAGCCACAGCACCTCCTGAAGCAAGGTAAGCGATCCCATTATTCATCATTTCCTCAAGTTTAGGCACAACATCCCCTTGCTTGTCACTGGCAAGGCAGGTATTTTCCCTTTCCCCCTTCCAAACTAGCTAATAGTACTCTTTCAGCAGAGCTTTTGTAGCTTAATCTCATGATTGTTGAATGTTTTAACATACATTTACTCTAAGGTAAAGTTACAAGTGAAGATTTCTGTAATGTAAAAAAAAATAATTATTTAGGTGATAAACAAAATTTCTGTGATAGCCACTGTCTGCACTGTGAATCAATGTGTTTTATAAGAGCTTTCCAAAGTTAGAAAAAAGAGAAAACTGAATATCGTAATTCTCACTGATACCAACAACCACTCTTTTGCCTTTTCCTAGTTACAACATGTGTTGCATACTTACAAGAATCATGGAAAGTTCCTGGATCAAGCATAGCTGTTTCTTTTGTAGGGAATTCTGAAAAATATATTTACTTTTTTTTTGAAAAGTCAAAATGAATTTGTGTTTACATATAGCACACCAAATTTCAGTAGATTTTTTTTATAACTGAAAATTGTTTAATACATTTAGAAATTAAATATTTTAACTCTGGGAAGTGTAGCATCTGCTTTAAGTGTTGCTCTTCTCAGCATTTTACCTATGCCTAAGGACTTTACAAGAACAAATTTTCAGTTATGCCAAAAATAATCAGTGCACTACTTTACAAAATATTTTGTTTAAGTCTATAATTATATGAATTGAAACCCTATCCAAAGTTGGATTTCCTTAGAGTATGAAAGTTGTCACATAATTTAAATCTAGATATAATTACTCACCCAAATTACCCAAATTACTCACCCAAATCCTAACCCAAATTACAGGTTTGGTTTGAATGTGATTGTGGGTTTAGAGATACTTCTCACCATGAAGTTGATGTAGCAGCTCATGCTTTGGGAAGAGAGTGGTTTTGTGCTTTGTGCAATGAAACAGATTAAAGGAAATGTTAAAATATGTTTCTGTGTGGGGGCTAAAGCAATTCGTGTAACATTATTGGTCATCGTCCATACTGTACATCATTACAAATATGGAAGAGAAATTTATCTGTCTTTGACTAAATTTCTAATATTTTAATTTACTGTTCATGGAATATAGGTAGCTCAGAGACAGACTGTCATGGTACAAATATGCTGATACTTTGTTTTAAAGAAACATAAATTTTAGTTTTCAGGGAAATAATGTTTTTACCAGAAATTAGTCCCTCTGGGCCAAGTACTGTCGTAATTATGAAGAGTAGTCCCTTTGAACTGAAAAATGAGTTCTCAACGATTTCACAGGGCCATGAAACAATGCAAGAGCTCTTGAGCTGGATCAAAACAATAGTGTCTAATATAATTTATTTGCAATCATTCCATCTCTAAAGTTTTCAGAAGTAAAACTGCTCGCATTTTCAGTCAGTTACTCAAGCACTGTTGAGAGAACACTTCCAAGAAATGAAAAGTGGGCAGAAAATTTAATTAGCTCTTTCTATTTTTTAATGAGCTATGAGAGTTGGTCAGCTATACAGCATACATAGGGCATGATTTATTCAGTGCATATAGCACTAAATTGTTCAAAATTGACAACTCTTTGGCTGCTCTAGACAGCACAGAACCTGGCAAGAGGCTAAAATCTCCAAAGGAGTTTATGCATGTTCTAACCTCCTAAAATGAAAATTGCTCACTGATATTTCCATTTGTGAGGTATCACTTTCTGACCTGGAGTGTGCATGAGCCCTGGTATGCTCTGCATGTAGGTCCAAAACTGTTCCACTCTGAAGACTGAGACCCATTCTTCAGAGAAGAATGAGAAGAATTACTCCTTCAGAGAAGCCTGCCCAGAGAAGGACTGCAGTAGCTTGAGAAACCAAATAGAAGTGTTTTCCAAATGAGATAGATGCACCAGTAGGTGGATGGTCCCACCTACTGAGTGTTTCTGGTGGGGCTGCAGGATACTGTGCTGCAGCATGTCCTCAGTCAGAAGAAATTCATCAGTGACTCAGCTTGGAGCAGTGATTTCATTCAAAGTGAACCGAGACCACACTTTAAGGGAGGGTAGGAAGTTAGATACATGCATGGGTTTATAGTTCTCCATTGGTTTGCTCCAGACTGCTTTCCTCCCTTTCTTCTCAAAGCTAGTGCATTAGGATTATTCTCAGCAGGTGGCTGATTTCTCTCCATGCTGCCTATAAGAAGCCAAGTCGGTCTGTGAGTTCTCTGGGTTAGAATCAGCTAGTATGCTTTTAGTTTTATGTGTGTGATCTGTGCTTCAGAAGTATAGTTCTGCCAAAGGTAAAAGAGGGTTTTTTGAAGGGAATCTGGAGAGGTTGGTGAAATAAATGCAAAGCAGTCTTTTGAATTACGTGTGATGCTGCGTGTCTTTCACTGAGTTGTAGAGAACACCAGTGGTGAGGTTATCAGTCTGCTATTTCCACCCACTGAGAGAATATTTAAATTCAGTTGACAGATTATGAAATAGATACTGAAATTTCTCCAGGGCTAGCACTCCTGAAAAAAGAAAGAAAAGAAATAGGAAAAATTTCATAAGATAGCAAATGTCTCATGCTTTGCATGTTGTACAACTGGACAGGTGTTTTGTGAAGACCCTCCAGGGAATGTCTGCATTGATGTAAATGGGAAGGAGTTTTCATTTCATGAATCACTAGATTGTCAGTGGTGCATTATAGCTTGTCACAGATATTATGGAGCAAAAATGAGGTATTACCCTGAGTTTTATACCTCCATGAATTGAAAATTTGAACCAGGGGATTTGTATATTTTAACGGTAACCATCAATAGCAACTTTTTAAACTGCAATTATAACTATGAGCATTTTTGAGACACTTTTTCTTTGTAGATCTTGTAACTGGATATAGCAATTAATCCTTTAACATTATCTCAATGATAGCTCCTCTCTCCTGTCAAAGGCAAAATATGACAGTACTGAATATCAAGCAATTGCTTTGTGAAATGAATACTGTAATGCATTAGTATAAGGATTTTGAGTTGGTCTCTGAATAGTGATAGGTAAAATAGCCCTAAAATAAACAATGTGTGTAGTAGTAGGTGCACCAGAGAACCAGGCATTTATGAGTGACACTATGAAGTGGGAAACACTTTTGTACTTCTCATCATGCACAACCAAACATGCCAGTAGAAAGTGGTGAGAAAAGCTGAGATAGCCAAGGTAATGACATGCTTACCCTTCCTAGCTCCTAGAGGAACAGAAGACTAAAGGAATACTCATATAAGGCAGAGAAAATGGCATTTTCAACACTGCTGAATACTGCTATAAAAAGAGTGTGGGATTGTTGGTGTCTGGGGCTTTTTCTCCCATCTTGGTGGTCATTCATTTCACTGAGAGATATATGAGTGCCAGATCTACTTGTGAAAGATTTGAGGAGACAGCAATGGACTTAAAAAATTAGAATTATATGTGTGGCTATTTGTAAAGTTTTTTTTGGGTTGGAATTCTTTAATTTCCCCCAAAAAGTCTCCCACAGAAGACAGCGTGTCAGTCTGATCTTCAGAACTTGGTACATGACCTTGAACTTTAAGGATAAATTTTTGCTAAGGGTGCTTGTACCATAACATAACATATCCACTTCTTTAAAATGGTGTGTTATTCCTGAATATATTGTATAAAATGAATATGCAAATGAAATTAGAATTTATTCACTTTTGTATAGTAGACTTTTGCCTTTGACTGTTCCCAGCTGTTACCACTTTGTGGGACTCATTCAGTAAGGACAGAAAATATAGCTATCACCTTTGTAAAAAATATTTTTGACCTTGTGAATTTCCAAAATTTCATTCCATTAATTTGAAAGCTAAGATTTAGTGTAGTGAACATCAGGCAATCTGTAGCACTTAATCTACTAACTCAGCAAAACACCAAATTAATTCAAATTTGAAAAGGCCTCTCCATCTGTAGCAAAAGCATGTTCTCAATTACATATTGAATTAAATAAGAGATAGGAATATTTTTGAGAGCTTGAAATTTATGGTTTCATTAGATTGAAAAATTAAACCTAAAAATGTGTAAAAATCCACATTAATAATTTAGTTTTAGCACATAAATGCAAATGGCTTGGAACTGAGCTTCATTTCAGACTGTAAGTGGTAATTACCTAGTGACACCTCATGAGGTTCATTAGAACCCTGCTTTTAATAGAAGTGGGGAGCACTAGGGATCTGTAAAAATAAGAGGATTATGGTATTTAATCACCACAAAGTGGTAATGATAGAACTTCATTAGATAGGATTTCCAAATATGAAATCCAAGAAGACAATCAAATATGAGTGAGTTAAATGATCATTTAAAAATATTTTTTTAGCTAGTTGTCTTTTCTTCTGTTTGTGAATGGGTTGCTTTGTATAAATTATTTTGTTGCTTGAAACAATAGTATTCAGCAATTAGTAGATGGAAAATTATTTCTTCCAAAGACAAGACCAGTCTACAACTGAGTTTAGTTATTCATTAGTATTTTAGTATTTGCTATCCATCACTTTTGATATCTAATAGCCATTTTCATACAAAATATTTTCTGTTCTGTTTCTGGCTTATTAACCACAAGATACATCTTCATATACAAATATATACATGAGAATTTATATTATTCTGGAAGTAATGATCCAGCCTTTGACCAGCCTTTTATGTTGGTTTGAATTAGTGTTTAAAAGACAAGCACACTACAGTGGGTTTTAGGGTACATGCATGCTGTATGTAGAGATGGAAGTATAAAATTAAAATCATAATGACAAGAGAAAGATCTGCTTTTCTTTCTGAAAAACAGATTTTTAGATAAGAGGAATTTCTTCTGCTATTCAAGCTTGTATGTGTAGTTCCAGTAAGTAAAATGATTAAATAATTTTCAATACTTTCTTTTCTGTCTTACACCAGTGAACTCAGGTTCTGTATTTTTGCTGATATTTTATTTGCAATCACTCCTAAATATGTTGCAAATACTCTGCCTGTATATGTGTGAGGGAAATTCTTTTGATGACAGTTTTTTTGAGCTTGTCTAGAATCCAACACAGTATTTGGGACCTCATGATCTACTGTGACATTTTATTCAGGTAGAAAAAAATTTACATCTACTACTCTTACAAAGCACTGAGGCCTTAACTTTTTTTCCCATTTTTTGTTTTATGCCCTCCTCATACACTGCCTTTTTGTTTATAACATAAAATTTTACTGAGTGTCTTATTCCACTGCTTTGGCGATTGGCTGTATCTCTTGTTGTGATATCTTCACCACTGCAGCTTTATCATCCGTGAGCTTATAACTATGCCAAGCATTACCCTTCCAGATTCCTCTTTCATCTGTTCATATGCAGATCCAAATGTTCTGTTCTTTTTATTTAGTTGTGAAAAACTTGTGCTTGTACAAATTGGAAGTTTCACTAGAGAAAGGAGCTTAAACAGTTTGGGTAACTTCACAAATGGCCCACAAAAGATGCAATTCAGAAAGTGTAAGTAATTATTGCACATCAGCAGTTATCTTTTTAATCACCACTAATGTCCAATTGCATGTCTTGAACCTTCTGATCTTTACATTAATTTGATGATTGAGGGCTGTTTCAGAAGAAAATAATTTTAAAGTTATGTCTTTAAAACACATAAAGTTTACAGCTGAAAATGCCCAAGCAATATTGAAAATTGAGGATGATTTTTGGAGAATGCTTATTATGGATGGGCAGATGGAATTTTATATGATTTCATCTATTTTCTCATTAAAAGCAGAATTTTAAGTCATTATGCTACTCCATCAATATGCAATGTAGATAGTCTCAGCAATAATATGTTTCTGAATCTATTTTAACTTCTATACTGTTTCCTCTTTTACACAAGTTTCACTGCTTTTGGTATTCTGAAATTCCCATTTTTTCTCTTACACTGTATAACAATTCCTATACCATGTGGATCTTAACCAGTGCATTCAATTTAAATTGCAGTACTTTACCCAGTGGTCATTACACCATGCAGTTATAGCCTTAACAAAGTATTAGTGCCACTGTTTTTCTCATTAAATTTCTCCTAAATATGGATTTTTTTCATCACAATTACCACTTCATTGCATACAAAAAAATCTTTCCTGTAGTTTTTATATAACTTGCTCTGTAGTTTCTCATTAACCTATTTTCCCCAGAAAGGTTATAATCCCTTCCGGTCCTATTGTATATAATTCACAAATTTCTCAGAATGACATTTTTGTAGCATCCAAATTCTTCCTACTTAGACTTGAAGAAAAGTAACATTAAGGTCAAAATTCTTGGCTTTGTGCTGTCTCATCAGCAACTGACCTCAGAGAATATAATATTTTTATATAATCTAATAGCAAACTGGATAGATCATGGAAGAGTTTGGGTTGAAAGGGCCCTTAAAAGTTTATCTAAAATAACCCCCTGCAATAAGCAGGGACATCTTCAACTGGATCAGGTTGCTGAGACCCTTATCCAGTGTGACTTTGAATGTTTCTAGGGTGAAGATATGTATCACCTCTCTGGGAACCTGTACCAGTGTTTCACCACCCTCATTGTAAAAGTTTTTCTCCTTACATGTAGCCTGAATCTACCCTGCTTTAGTTTAAAACATTAACCTTCACAACAATATCTGTTGAAATGTTTCTACCCACCTCTTTTATGATCCTCCTTTAGATGCTGTAAGGCTGCAATAAGGTCTTCCTGGAGTCTTGTCTTCTCTCTCAGCCTTTTTTCATGGGAGAGGTGCTCCATCCCTCTGATCATCTTGATGTTTCTGCTCTGGACTTGTTCCAATAGATCCATGACCTTCCTGTGCTGGGGACCCCTGAGATGTATGTAGCATTACAGGTGGGCTCTCACCAGAGCAGAGCAGAGGGGCAGAATCTCCTCCCTCCCCTGCTGCCCACACTGCTTTTGGATGCAACCCAAACCCAACCCAGGGAATGGCTGGGGAGACAACCCCCAGTTTGGCTTTCTGGCTGCAAGATCCCTCTAGAACAGGAAGAGTGCATGCACATCCTTTTTTAAGCACTTCAATCATTCATAAAATCCTTGAGATCAGATAGTGTAAAAAAAAAATTATGTTGATCTCAAATTACTTTTGATTTCCTTGAAACCTTTTCTGATTTAATAAAATGTTTACAAGTAGTGCTTACATTGAGAGGAAGCTGAAAATTCTCATTATGTCACAAAGTAATTCTAATGTCTTTATCTTCTTTGACATTAAGAGGTAGTAGGTGAATCCAAGCTCATTTATTGCTGCAGCAGTTTGTAAGATTGTCCCTAAAATCTGAACCTGTCCATCATAAAAATTTTTGCTAAGAAACAGTGCCTCTAGGCTTTTAGAAAAAATACAGCTGTTTCATTTTCAAGCCATCTGTCTAGACTGATATACAAAAAAATTATACAACTTACAGCATCTGTATAATTTAACACCAGAGCTATTAATGACTCAAGGTCAAAGTGAAAAAACTCCAAAATTTAAAGCCTTTCTGGCTATAAATGATTGTTTAGCTAGAACCAAACCATATAATGTTGACACTTATGTAATAAAATACTTAATTAGTATTAATGCTGTGGAAATGACTGGTTTTTTCATGTTTGAAGTATGAATATGTATGAAACTCTCAGGACTGACCCTGGAACTGTTTGAAAACAAAAAAGCTAAGTTATTTAATAATGAATGCCCAACAAATGAATAATTAAGAAGAAAGATAAATAACTGCATTATCTAGTGGGACAGTTATGTATTGTCTATAATGACCATATGTGACCCTTTGCAATCTCTAGTTGCATCTGACAGCTATTCTCAAAATAGCTGACTCACAATATTTCTGAGTTTGCCATCAGATGCAGCTCAGCTGTTAAAAAGTTGGTTCATAGCTTCCTCTATGAGATCATCATCTGCAAGAGTTATCACCACCTCTGAGAGTTATCACCTCTTACTTGCCATCCTAGGAGCACTCTCACTCACTACTAACTTGCTTCTGGAAATTGTCTGGGTTAGAGAACACCCCTACTATTGGCTTAGGCTAGTGTCAGGTGCTGATTACCCACGTTATGGCAATGGAGCTGAGGGGATGTTAATGGGGAGGGAAGAGTGACAAGGAGTGGAGAACAGTATAGCCTTAACCCAGCAGCACTGCAGCCTGAAAAAGCACATCAAACTATTGTCTCGTATGATCCCAAGGATATTCTTATACTGTGCTGTTCCCTTAAGCACTATAATGCTAGCTGGCCCATGAGATGCCCAGTTAGTAAAATGACTTGTGAATAAATTGCTTGCGTAAGATTTATTCTAACTTATTTTTGCCTCAGTTGCCATTTGGTAGGCAAGAAAAAGATGACCACCACACCCCCCAAAATAAGAGAAAAGGGTCATATGCATGTGAAAACTTTGGATGGCTGGTGTATTTGATCAGAGTGATACAGCTAGTTTGGATTACTGCTGAGGAACAAGAATAAGGTAGAGGAGAAAAATTCATGAAAATTCAGTATTTGTAATTAATGACAGTGTACAGATGATTTTAGACAAGAATTGAAATACATTCTTGTGTGCCCCTGAAGTAAAATAAATCTGTTGAGGCTCTGGCTAGGAAATGTTATTCTATAGAAGATGTAGCAGAGGGTAGTGTTTTATGTCTTTTTAATAAATCTCCAAAGTTAAGAAGCACTGGACCAAATTTATACTGATTCTAAGATGTGAATCTGACATTTTTTAGCTCATTTAACGCTGTTAATGAAACTGATGTTACCAAGATATTTCTCAGATTGCACTTATATAAACACAGAGTGTAAATCAAGAGAAGATTTAAACATATTACCCTTTAGAGCTACCAAGTTCTGGCTTAAAAGAAGGTTACTTTCTTTGGAGAGATTTAATTCTATATTTCCAAACAGTTAAAATGCCATCCAGCCTAACACAGTTTTTTTTGGAATTATCACAAAAATTTATTCTGTTCAATTTTCTTTTTTTAATTCCACAACCTGTGACAATTTAATTCTAACAGAATGTAAGCAGTAAAACGAGAATACTTGTGATTAATTGTCACTAGAATGACCCTTGGCATAATAAATATGTAAATATTGGATATTTCTTCAGTATGATGGCTTTTATTCAATATTACAAAAAAAAAAAAAAAAAGACAAAGATCAGTTTAAGCATACATTAGTGGGAAACAAGCAAGTTTTAATGCTTTAATTTGGAAAAGGCAGTGCAATTAAAACCAGACAGCTGTTGTACAAACCTTAAGGTTCAATGGGAAAAGTTATAAATCATGATTTATAGCGAAAGAATGCAATTTCTTAGAATGGATGAAGCCTGAATTAAACCTATTCCAAAAGTGCACTTTATAAGTTTTTTATATAACATTATATGATCTGCAAAATGTCACTGAAATGGTAGCCAGGGATATAATTTGTGTTTCCCATGAGAAAACAGAAACAAAATTAAAGCTAAAGAGAGTGTAAAGTGATTGCATGTTCAAGTCATCAATTCATCCAAAGTCCCTTTTTACTGCAATTATTTTGTTTTCTACACTAGCATTGGACATTTCATGATATTTCTGGGGTCTTTGATCTTCATGGGATCATAGATCTAGGACACAAATTGTACCCCAAACTAGCAAACAACTTTAACAGCATTACTTCAGAGTTTACCTTCAAAGTGAAAATGTACATTGAAGGTACAGAGAAATGTTATTGTGGGGGAAAGCACTTGGTTTGCCAGCAGAGATTTAGATTGTCAAGCCTTCCTCTTGAGGGTTGAGTAGCAAGTAGATGTTAGATAATATGACTAAAGCTATGAATGTGTTAATGATGCCCATAGCACAAATTTATATAGGGACAAATCAAAGGGACAGATTATCAATACCTGACCTTGACCCACAGCACAGGATTGTTAAATTGTTAATGGAATGTCGGTGGATGGGATGATCTTGGGCAATAACCTCTTAGCCTTGTCATGAAATGGTAGAAGCAGAACTTCTGACAGACTTTTTATTTCCTGGTGCTTTCAGTGTCCTGTTGGATGGCAGTGTGTCTTCATTTCTAGAAAGGCCAAGATATAGGTCTTCAGCACTTCCTTTTTCTTCCACTTTTCTGGACTAAGAAAGATATTCAGCAATGCCACAGAGATAATTTTCTTTTATGTATTCCTGAAACGATGATAAACCAGCAGAGGAGAATGAGATTGGTACCTGTATCTTCTTCAGTTGCCAGTGGCTTCACAAAAGGTAAGCTATTACTCAAAAGCAGAGCTTACACAAATAAGAAAATACCCAATCTATTGGAAATTATTGTTTAAGTCAAAACAGTGCTACATGTTGTTTTCAATGTCAGTTGTCTGTGTCAAAATCTGATTGAACAAGCTTATTGTGGGATTTCTTTTGATACTGACAGACATGCAGTATTACCACTGATACTACAGACAGGAGCACAAGACACATGAGTGCTGCCATTTTTGGAGCTATTAGCATTCCAGGAGCTGAGAAAGCACAGAAAATAACCAAAATGTGTAAACACATAAAAATTATTCAAATTCAGGAAATTATTTAAACAAGCAAGCAACAGAAATAAAAAACTGAGACCAAATATTGAGCAGCATACTCCATTTCCTAATCTATTTTCATAGCCTATTAGGTCTGTAAATCCACAGTAGGAGACACACAAACATGCACATTTTAAAATTGTTACACTAAGTTAGAACCGTAGTATTCCACAAAATGGATAAACCCAGAAATGTTACAATTTTTATCTTCATTTTCTGAGCTGTAAAATGATAAGCATGGAAAGGTGCTGTGTAACTACTGTTCTGTAATTTTAGGAAATTGAAGCATCCTGCTTGTGTTTAGAAAAAGGAGATTGTTGATTGCTCAAATGAAGATTTGAGTCTTCATTTAGAAATAATTACCATATCCAAGGATGGGTGGAACCTGTGTGTGAAAGTATGTGTGCACAAATATATACCAGAAACTTGTGTTTAAGAAAGACAAATGGCTCATTTTGTTTCACTTTTTTATAAGCCTGACATTTGAATCATGCTTTTCTGTGCAGTCTGAGTTTCTTACAGCACGTTGTGGTGGGTTGGCCCTGACTAAGAGTCAAACACCTACCTGGCTGTTTGCTCACTCCCTCTCCTCAACAGGGTAGAGGGGAGAAAAGAGGAAGAACAGTATGGAGAAAGTTATGGGTCAGGATAAAGGCAGGGAGATTGCTTATCAGTAACTGTCACAAGCAAAACAGGCTCAGCTGGGAAAAGACAATGTAATCTACTTCTAATAAAAATAGGCTTTTTTAAATTTGCATAGTAGAAAACAGAAAGACAAATGTTGAAGCAACACCTTTCCCCCCAGCTCTGCCCTGCCCCCCTTTCCTGTGCTCTATATAATTCTTTCATTTTTGACCCGTCTAACCCTGCTCCAAGTGGTGCAGGAGTTCACAGCCAGTGCATGTCAGCGTCTCTGCTCCTGTGTACTGCTCCTTCCCCATCACACTTTTGTGCTCCAGTGTGAACCCTTCACAAGCTGCAGGGGAGATACCAGTTCTTCCATGGAGCTCCTCCTTCTCTTGTTTCTCACTCCTTTTCTCCCCTCCTCCTCCTCTCTCTGTCTGGAATTCTATGATTTTTTTAAAAATATATTTTCATGGAGGTGTCATCAGCTTGGCTGATGTGTTCACTTATGTCCTGTTGTGTGTTCGTCGGAGCTGATTGCACTTTATTGTGTCTGGCACTGAGCAACCCCTGGCTTTCCCAATGGAGACCCTCTACAGCCCCACCTGGATACCACCTTGCCAAGAGCTGGAAAATTTTGTACAATTTTAATTATGTAGCAAATCCAGTTACTTTCCAATATTTTTTTTTTTTTTCTCTCTGATGTACATCACAGGAGATCACTTACTCTGAATGAAAGCTAAAACTGCAAAACCATTGGTTAAAAATTAAAAAAACATGGTCCAGAATACCAGCTGTATTGCTAAGCTTTTGCTTTCAGAAAACATAATTTATTTTATTCCTTAGCACTGATAACTTAAATTACCATCTTCCCTCTCCCGACCAAAATAATTCTGAAATTTAGCACTGATTGGGAAGAAAAAAGTTTATCATGCCTAGAAAATTTAACCTTAAAACTTCTAAGTTTCAATAACTGAGATCCAATTAACCAATTACTTTTATTCTCTAATTCTCAGACTTTAACACCTTTTAAAAATGCTGTTATAAACATCAGTTGTTTATGATCCCACAGTTGTAAGACAATGTTATTTGCAGCTTGGCAGGCATTTAATCTCTGGTGACTGTGAGATAGGTAATTTATCTCAGCCTGAAAGCTCCTTGGTAGTATTTTGTATTTCCTGCCATTAGCAGTGAAGCTGCAGATCTAGTCACATCCATTTGAGCATGGAAGTCTTTTCTTCTAGTTCACCTTTGCAGGAGCTATTAGAATAAAAAAAAAATATCTTGGATTTTAGTCAGTGCTCTTAGAAGTTTTTAAGGATTAGTAATCACAGTTCTGGCATGCTAACAAGTGAAACAGAAAGACTGAAAGATTTGATGTTTGACCTTTTATGACAGAAACTTGCAAATCATACTGTTAAAAAACTTTGATTCCCTTCAAAGTAAATAGCTACAAAATTTTCTGCTATAGTGCTGAACTAATTAAAAAAATTAATAAAGAGAGATTCAACTGCTGACAAAAGAGAAAATACTTCACAAAGAGGGCATAGAAAAAAAGCAAAGTGCAGGAAAGAAGCAATCAGAGAGGAAAGCTAATGCAGGAACGAAGTAAGAAGAGTACGTTATGTGCTGGATATGATAAAGGCTGGACAAAGCAAATTAAACACCTTCACTCTAGAAGCTTTCTTTTTAATGAAGTACAAAGCTGTCAAGAAAAGAGAAAATCTCACCAGATGTCAGGAACAGAATAAACAAATTACAAATCAGAATATATTCCTTGGGAAAAAAGTTGCATAAACTCCATGAAACTTTCTCAATCAACTCCTAAAAGAAGAAAAAAATCTTTACAGAGAAAATGTCAATTCTAATAGACAGTCAAACAAAAAATAACATTACTGGGATAGAATAAAAAATAAAATTCTTTAAAATGACATAAAACTTCAGAGTCACCTGAATGAATGGCCTTGTACACGAGGCTCCAATTTTAAAGAAAACAAAAAATTTGTTATTACACACAAGGCAGTAAATTGTTTTATGAAAAATTTAATGTTTTGTGGTTGTGTGTAAGTGAGCTCTGTGGAGTGTAACTTGGGTGCTTAGTAGTCTCTCTTCTTCTAGTCTAAAGAAATTATTCCCTTTTGCATCTTTCCTGCAGTTAGATGCTTCAGTTCTTTTTTGGGCAATTAAGAATAAGTTCAGTCACTTAATATAGAAAGAACATCTTGGGCTCAGGTACCTGGAGAGCATGAACCTTGTTTTCCACTGCCTGAAGAAAATTTTGATTCTCATCTATTTTTTCCAAACACCCCTTTTTTGTGTTTAGGGGGAAGTGTCCTTATTGCCATCTCATGACATTTTTGTGCTATGTGTGAAATAAAGACCTATTAGTACAAGCTATGAAACATCCATAATCTATAATGGATAATCACAACCTATGGATAATTTTGGGTTTTACTAATGCTATATATACTGTATACAATCCAGGGAAGGAAAAAAGAAAAAAAGAAAGATGTAGGTAAAGGGGAATTTGGTAGAAGAAATATTATTTAGTATATTTATATTTATAGTTATAGTTATAGATATAGTTATAGTTATAGTTATATTTATAGTTATAATTATAGTTATAGTTAGTTATATTTATATTTATAGTTACAGTTATAGTTATAGTTATAATTATATAATATTATTTATTTTATTTATTAATTACCCTGAAACAAATGCAAGATTTTGTTTCTATCAAAAAGGAAAGAAAGCAACTCATATTAATGAAATTAGGTGTAATGCTACTGGCACAGAAACATCACAAGTCTTTAGACTTTAGTCTACTACGTGTTTTGTAGCAGGTTTCCTGAAGCATCATCAACACCTAAACAATGTATGATGTACTTCTGCTGGCTCTGCAAAAGCCAAGCTAGGTTCTGAGTATAGAAAAAAGAAAAGAAAAAAAAAAAAGAGATGATGTAAGAAAAAGAAGGAGAGAAAATAAGAACCAAGAGCCCTGCATCAATGTAATTATTGAAGTAGAAAGTATCTGTATTTTCCTGCCAGTCATTACAGCAGAAGTAACTAACCTAAAATTTCATGATGGCATTTACTGAATTTGGCTGGGACAGGGTTATTTTTCTTCATACCAGCCAATATCAGACTGTGTTTTAAGTTTGTGATTAAAATGGACAATCATGTTTTACCTCTTCTAAACAATGCTTACCATTATTTTCTATGCACTTGAAAGAGTATATGTCTCCTCCTCTTTCCCTTCCTGGCCTATTTTATGCTGTGAAATAAGGACTCCACTGGCTCTGATGCCCAGTTGGTAGTTCAAAAAGTCACTAATGGAATGGCAGGTATTCAAACAAAGCAAAACTAACAAAATTTTGTATATATATATATATATCCACACATTCAGGAAATCCTTTAAATGAAAAGATGCTTCAGGAAAAAATATCTTAGAAGCAAAGAAAGCTAAGCAATGCACAAGGTTCTTTGTTCAAGAGGTATTTAGTGTCTGGAAAATAAGTCCACATTCCTTTATAGAAACCAGTTGCTACTGATCAGTGGCCTGGTTTAGGTATCTCAAGAGGTATAACAATTTCACTCATCTCTTCCTTCAACACTTTTTCACTCATCACTTCCTCTTGATCAGCCTGACACTGGGTTTTCTGGTTCCTTTTCCAAGACATTCTATAAAACCAGGAGTTGAGATGGATCATGTGGGATTGTGAACCCTACAAGATGACAAAATACTTAAATCCAAGTCACTAGCACCTCCCAAACCACCTCTCCCCAAGCTTTATGTGTGTACTGACGATGAACAGTGACATCAGAACAGTGAACAAGTGGCTTTCCCATTATTTCCCCTACCTTTGACTGCTGAGATATCCAACTCTCAAAGACTTGTGCTCCATGATTATAGTCCTACTGAATTCAACAGCAGAATTTCTGTTTGTGTTTATTCAGTATATGGCCCCTTCAGGCTTTTCACCCATGGACAAATGCAACCAAAGAAAAGCAACCAGAATCACAGAAATCCTGCTCTCTATGACAGTTTTTTGCGGTGTTTTTTGTATTCTAGCTCTCCCATTTTTGTTTTATTTCCATTGAAATTACTTGGTAATTTAAAGGGTGCATTTAAGGCGTGTTATTCATTGTGAGATTAGTGTGGATATTCGGGCTCAGATCAACAAAGTACTCACCTAGGGATATAGGAAAGTTTATGAGCTCTAAGAATCTTGTTCACTAGATGGGAGGAATGGTAGCTGGTGCTACAGTAATTAATGGTTAAATTACCCTTGGGTAGTAGGTAGTAGGTAGCATAACTTTGCAATCTGGTAGCTTTAAATTTCACGACTAATTGTAGCAGTGGGAGTTAGAATGCAGGTTGAAGACATTATGAAATTACCATAGGGAGGAACAGACTAATGAACTGAAGTCCAACAAAAGTTATGGCTACATTACTGTCAACTTGAAAATCTGTAAATAACAACTTTGAAAACCGTGGAGGGCACTAGACAATGGGTTTTATGTGTATATAAGTATGAAATGTGGATTGGGAGGAATAATTGAGTTTGCTAGATTGTCAAGTATGCACTTGGAAAAAAAATCACTTGGTCATCATTTAATCTTCTTTGCACACCTTTTTCATCTTATTTGCATTTTTAATGCAACCCCCCACAGAATATCTCTTCAATCATACTGAATTGGTTTGTGTCAAGCAGTTAATGCATATACAACTTTGCAAGTCTTTAAATTCTTCAGCAAAAAACTTAGAGGAAGGCATAATAAACTCTTTATGGTTTTAGTACTTGGAATTTCAAAGTCCAACTTTCCCAGTTTTATTAAGAATGATGAAATCTTGGTTTATTGAATAGTAATTCTAAACCAGCTTTTTAATGAACTGGACTGTTTCAAATGAGATTATTTTCTGTTAATAAAATATAGATGAGTGAATCCAGTGCTTTAGGAAATGTGGCTGAAAAATGATCCCTATGGATGTCTTTTCTTTCAGGTATTTTAACATGAATTTATAGGTTTATTATTAAAGTTCCTGTTCTGTGGAAATGTCATATGAAAATCAGGTATGTTGTTTTACCTGCTGCAGAAGTTTGAAAGAATGGCATTTGACCTCCCAAAGGAAGCTTGTACTTGTTGTAAAAGCTTAAATGCATTTATTGGGACTGTACATCTATAACATCATTTTGCAACATATTGTGATGTTTTTGCCAGGATTATCACTTGTATCAGCTACATCAGCTGTATCAGCTTTACCTACATCAACAATATTATTTTCAGCTTTATGCAGACCTGGGTATTGTCTAGCCTGTGAATTATTCCATTGTGGAAATTCCATTAGTTTACTGCTCGACCTGTGCCATTAGATCACTCCTTCTTGTTGCCCTGAGAATCAGGTCTTTTGATATATTTTTCATAATTTCTAGACACTTTCCAAGGAAAGTAACTATAAACATAGATATTTGTACATTCCATTAAAGATATGCCTTTAGATGAACATCTCTCATGGCAATGTGGATGGGAAGGTGGTAACCTGACTATCCAATCCCTGGTCGTTGTCAAAAATCTATAAATACTGAAGGGACAGAATAAGTGTTCTTCCTCTTTCATCACACTTCAAGCTGTGTCTGTGTGAATCATTTTGTGTTCAACAGTGACACCTTCTAATCGAAATTATTTCCTAATATTGTGCCTTTTCTATGGTGAGGTCTGTTTATTTTTGTCCTGTGTGTCACTGTAATGCGGGAATAACTTATTTACCCTATGTTCCACAGCTTTTAACATAATTAAAATCTAACCCACATCCACATTCAGTTTTGTCTTTTTGTTAAAAAGATGTCCAGTCTTCTCTTTCTGTGTTTTCTGCACCTCTGACCACCTCATCTCTCTAAGCTGTATCCAGTTAATTCCCATCTTTTTTAGACTGCAGTAACCAACTGAACAGATGAGGGCTGTGCCCCTGATAATTAGAACAGGGAACAGATACTTAGACTCAGATCTGCTGCCTTGGTGTTTCTTTTGCATCCTGTCCCCTTTATCCTATATATATTTGGCTCCTGTTGCACAACTGGAATGTCTTGCAGCAATTTCCAGTTTTTCACCTGTACATTGTCCTGCAATTTAGGTGCCATCTCCCTTACCTTTGTACAAGTTCACTAAGCATCCTCTGCCCCAATATCTGTGTCATTAATGAAGTCATTGAATAGATCCTAACTAAATATAGGCTTCTGTACATCCCCCCAAGCCCTCTGAATTTCACTAATTCTAATGCTAATTGCTCTGTAGCTACAGTTATCTATGATTATCCAAGGTGTTTTGGATAATCATACCACCTACCATCTAGAAATTTAATCTTTGAGCTTTCTGGCTTCTTCTGGGCCTGCATTATGACATTGAAGTATATGACCTGAATTGTCTTTGCAGGATATTTGTAAATGGCTCGCTCAGATTTTTCTCAGAAGTAAGAACAAGCTGGTTATATTTCTTTAGTTACATTGTGCTTGCTTTTTAGTTTAGTTTTTTTCTCTATAAACACTATACTTTCTACATTTACTAACACTATTTTTATTAATTTCCACTCTTTTGGTGTTTAACTCCTCCTTGATGATTTCACAAAATCATCAAGGAGGAGTTTTCAGATCATTCTTTAAATATCTCAGGTAGGAGTCCATCATGTCTCAAGGTTTTGAAAATTTGTAATGTAGAGGTTACCTTGTAAACTTTTCCTTCTCTTTTCTGGGCTGACATCATACTACTTTCTTTGTTATCCTTAATTAAACTACCTTTAATCAAGCAGTTGCATGCTTCCCTTTAACTGTTATGAAGACTGATGCAAAAGTGTGTAAGGAACATTTCAGCTTTCTCAACACCCCCTGTAATTTTTTTTCCTCCACTGATTACCAAATTAACACTTTCCTTGTTGTTTTTCTACCTATGAATACCTTGAGTAGACTTCTGTTTATTACAAAACTTGGTTAATAATTTCTGCTTCATCTTCAGTTTGAGTTTTTCTAACTTGAGCTTCCATTCATTAATCCTGTCTTTGGTACACCTCCTTTTCTGGATTAACTGCTAGCCTTTTCTTTCTGTAAATGCACTTTTAAGGTGGGATGAGTTCAATTTACATTTCACCTCTGAGAAAACAGTCTGACTTCTCCTTGCAAATATCTATCTCCAAATAGACATTATACATATATACAGTCTACAAGAATACAGTATATCTATAAACCTATCTGGTTTTATTTACTGACTCCTACTGATGTATGTCCTAGGGTATAATTAATCAGTTCTGTGATGGCTGATAAAGGGGTGGTCAAGGTGGTAAAATGTGAATGTACAGGGTTAAAAAGAGCTGACTAGATAAAGGTATGAGGTTTGGAGATAAAATGCTAAAGAGGAGATAAAGTGCTAAAATGAGGAGTAAGGAAATGGGAATTTCTATGCTGGGTGTAGTGTAAAGATTTTTTTCTTTTTGAATATCTAGATTAAATGATTATTTGATTTTATAGGTAATACTTGTTAAAAATTAAATTTTATTAAAATTATAAAGATTTGCAAATTAACTGTCCTCTTGTTTATTTTTAATTCTCTGAATGTGATTGAGTCTGTCTGAAGACTTTGTTTTGACATGTATCTCTGAAATACAAAAATATTCCATTTCTGTATTTATGATTTAATTAATAAAATATATATAGTAAGAAAGCATACAGATATAGGTGGCAAGTATATAAAAGCATAAACCAAAGCTGAAATTTCCAACTCTAGAAAAATATGATGATATTATTATTTTAAAGGGATTCTTTGAGTCCTCTCCTACAATGTTCCTTGTAGCATATGCATTTAGGCATTGTGTACAGTTCACATGTTGAAAATTTTGATTTCAGGGAAATTTAGAAAAAATTTGGAGCCCTAATTCAAGAACAAGTAAATATAAATAAATTAATGAAAATAACAATATCCCCTCCCCAGCTTCTTATTCATTATTAGTGTCATAGCTGTCTCCAATTCAGTACTAACTCAAACTCTCTGTAGCATCTCAAGTCACCTTAGTTGCAATTCAAGTGGTCAGAGTACAAAAATACACATGGCAGTACTGCTGATGGCTCGATTAGTAAGAGAACATAGTTGTCCCATCCTCTTGGAGTACATGGGACTCCTGTGCAGTACTGGGTTAATCAGGAACATGCCACTGTCATTACTTTCCTGCTGGCAGATCCTTTTTGAATTTAAAGTCCTATTTAACCTGAGGTGGAAACTTACGTTTGTACATGAGAATGGAGCTCTCAATGAGGTATAATTCTTCCCATTTCTGAAGCTAGCTTTGCACTGAAAACAAGAGCAGAAAGCAGTCAAGTACTTCAGCAATACTTACACCTCTATTGGCCCTCAATTTCTCTTTCACTTTATTCTACCATCAACCTTCTTCATACAATAAAATGCATAATCAAAGCAGGGAGCTAAGATAAAAGTGAAAAAAAGCACTAGAATCTCCACTTTTTGTAGGCTTTTTTTTCCTAACAAGCTTAGTCTTTGATCGTTTTCCATTTGATCAAAGAGAGCTTTGATGCTCTTTGAAGAAGTACTGAATTATTAGGATAAAGATATAGAATTTGATTCACATTTTCATCTGAAGAAAATAAGCAAAAGAACTGGACTTGTAGTTTGCAGTAGATATGTCTAAGGATATACAAATAATTGAAAAAAAACCCCACAAATATAAAGAACAAAGGAGCAGAATCTACTTACAAGTGAAAGTTAACAGTGGAAAAGAAGACCAAATGTATAGCATGCTTGTTCTAGAAAATGTGTCTCTAACTGCCAGTCAAACTGGGATAAATGTCTTCTACTTGGAAGGAAATGTATGCTTATGAATATCAAAGTGCAAAATGTATTGCAGATCCATGCCTGAGCAATATTTACCACAGCTGGAATGCTTTACTCTAAGGAATGCTAGAAAGGGAGGAATAAAGTCTAGGAAAAAGCAAGTTTAATTTTATCTCTCTATGTTCTATGCAGTGTTGCATAGTAAGTGAGGTGAAGATTTTTTGGTAGATTTTTTGTTGTTTGAGAACTGAAGTGGAAAAGCTCAAATTTCTTTTGAAAGTCATCAAAATGAATATATGTAAAATCCATAATCTGGGGTTAAACTTATGTTTTTTGAGCCTTTAATGAAATACTTCAGTTTTATTTGGGAGAATAGATGGTCAAAGATACCTAAGAAACCGAGCCAAAATTTAAAGTACATATTCTTTTGTTGTTGGGGTCTTTTTATCTTTTTTTTTCCCTTCAGTTTTCTGTTTTGATGTCAATAAATAGCCCAGTGCTAGGAAGTGCCAGCAAGGTCAGAAAGAAAGACTAGAAAGTCAGAAAGCTGCATGTAGAAAGGAAATGACTGCTGATCATATATACATTTTGGTTAACTCACTTTTGTTGTAGAACCGTTATTTAACAAATACTTTGTCTCACTTGTAAATATTGACTTAAAGATGCAGAAACTTTAGAAGGTAATAACCAACTATTCCTATTTTCAGGAGAATGATTACAGTGTTGGAGCTGTGTCTCCAACTTGCTCTTTAAAGCAACTTTCATGATAGCCATGCTTTAGGTGTCTGTGATTTGATTGAAGTAATGTTAGTCAAAGTTCTGGCACTCAATCTTTTCAGCAGAATCCCTTCCTTCAATAGAGATTTCAATGATGTTTTTAAAAAACAGTATGAAAAGATGAGAAGTCTTCATAAATTCAACATGATGTTTATTGTAGATGGTAGAATGAGATTCATGTAAGACAGCTTGTCAGGTTTATTTGGCTCTGATAGTAAATAGACCTAACCAGGCATAAAGAGAGGCAAATGAGATCCATGCTAAACAACAAAAACAAAAAAGCAAATTTGGGACAGAAACTCTGAACAAACAGAAACCAGGTGACCAGGTCTTGAACATGGAAAAGACTTCAACAGAGAATACACCCTGAGAAAGGAGGAGAAAAATGCTTCATATTTAAAGGAGGGGACATTTAAAGACTTAATTTATTTGTCCCACCAGTGCACAGAGTAGAAGAGCTTAAAACAGAAATAAGACTGACTCCTACTCCGACTGCCTAGCAGAAAACATTATTAGAAGCAGCCTCAGATGATGATCTGAACAATTTTTCAGGTCTTTTAGATCTCCCCGGAGAATAACTTTATTTCCTAACTCACTGAAATCATCTTTATCACCCTAATGTTCTTCTTAAAGAACTCTTGGAATAACAAGGACATTTCAGAAAGTTGGAAAAATGGTAAATTTTGAATTAGGTGGATCACATGCAGTCAATTCTCTCTAGATTCACACTGACGAATTAACAAAGTAGATATGTTGTAATATGCACATATGTGAAGTGAAGCATATAAGAATAAGGACCACTGAAGACTTTAAAGTGAGGAGAGCTGAAACACTGAGAAAACTCTAGGAATTATTAAGATAAGTAAATGAAAAATAACTGCAATACAAGGCTCTGTCTAAACAAGTTGATAGAATTCCTACATATTTAAAGGGAGGAAGACTGAGAAGCCATTCTATGTCTGTCTACACACTGGTAAAATCAAGAGCAGGATATTCCATACAGTGTGATAGACTTAAAAAGGGTATTTTGTAATTAGCATAGGTGAATAAAATCCCCCTACCATAATTATTTAAAGTGGAAGAAAAACTTTCTGTGATTGAAAGTGGTAATTTTGAGGGATGATACTTACAGAGATTGTCAATCAGAATTTCAATTCATATTAATTCTGAAATTAATTATTAAATCATGGTATATTTCTGTGCCTATAGCATTTTCCAGAATGAAAATGTATCTCTTTTATTTTAGTTGAATAATTCCTGCTTTTGAAATTATGATAGGAGTATTTGTTCATATCCACTGATAAAGAGCTTATGCAAGTTAAACTTCTCTCTGTTTTGGGTAAGTTTTCCTCCTTCAGCGGCTTTTTCTCTGAAGGCAATGCTCTGGTTTCTTTGGAGACTTGCTTTTCCATCATCATAGATTAGATGTGAAAATGTTCCAAATGGTTTCTTGTTTAGCTGTATTTGCTGAAGAGTGAACTTTCCTTTTGTTTTGTAGTTTTGAAAAGAAATTAACAAAAATCTAGATGGCTAGACTCAGGGAATATGAAATAAAAAGAACAATCAATAGCAAATGTAAAAGATTAGATTGAAGCAGTGGGAAAAAACTGCACGGAGAAAAATATTATACTTTCATAGAAAATACTTTTTAACCTCTTGCAGGTACTTCACTGACATGGTAATGACTTTTGCTACTTTTTAAAAAAATAAGGATGAATTTTTTATATATGAAAAGAAATTTTAGAAAAAAAGATTCCCGTGTCATTTCAAATGCTAAAGAAAACTTTAATAAAACTGAAAGATACTTTCTGGAAAGATATTTTACTTTAGAAATTATTGAATAATGTAGTTGACATAAAACATGGTTTTAACAGATTTTAACATGCAGTACAAATACTTTACCATGTAAATGTGTTCAATGTCATTGGGGCCTTTTAATTATGGTATGGCAAATATTCCTTGTCTTTGATGAATTCCCAGCAGAGTCAATTTCCAGTTACTTCAAAGGATTCAGGCTAAACTGCAAGTCTCTGGCCTGTATCAGATCAACAATGATAAAGGAAAAACTTACTGTAGGTAGATCACTTATCAAGGGTCAAAAAACAGATGTGAGAGCAGTCTTGGACCAATGGAATCTGCTTAAAGGCTAGAAAACATGGACATTGAGTGTTCTCAAAACCAGTAATGATTTATACTGTAGAAAATAATTTAGGTTATATTGTTATTTTTATTGTTATTTTTAACAATATAAGCTGTAAAAAATAAATTAATTTCCAGGTTTTGAAAAGGACAGCTGTTTTTAATGGAATCACTCACATTTAAATTATTTACTGTGGTATTCTGGTCTATTATGAAACAGAATAGAAATAACATACATATTCACATATAGATATCCTAAACTGCTATGCTGTCTCTCATCTGCTACAGTAAACCTATACAGAACAATGGTGTCCATATTCTTATTGCAGTAAAAAATTACTTCCAGTTTAAAAACTCGTTATTTCTTTTGTGAAAGAGAAAATAAGTCTACTTTTTCGTGTGTGAAACAAAACTTACAGTGCCTCAAGGTTACAGTCATATCACTGTTCTTGCAGTTGTGTTTATATGAAACAAAGCTGATTCAGTTGCTGTCCTGTTAAAGTAGATCTATTTTTTCTTCTGATATATGTCTGCAAAAGTGTCAACTATTTGACTTTCCTACTGTATTAGAAGTTATCACAGAGCCAGATTCCAAAGGCTCTTTGTTACTGTCCAGTCCAATTTATCAAGCACACTGAAATGACAAGTGCAAGACAGAAAGTTCTTGTTGCCCTTGGGCTGGCAAAGAATAGTCTGGTCATCTAAAAATCAGAGTAAGGTTTGTAGCTGGATATTACAGTTTCATTTCATTCCATTTTTTTATTTGGTGAATGTTTTGTATATACTTTATACACAGAAAAATAAAAATTAGGCTGGAGAATGAAGGAAGGTCCTAGCATATTCTGAATGAAGATATATGTGTTCAATTCAGGACACTGTATGTATCACAGACACAAACATTTTTGGTTGGAATACTTTACAAAAACCATTCTATTTGGGATGGCTTCAGGTCTCTAAGCAATCACTGACTAGTTCCTTAAAGGTGGGCCAGGCAGATAAAGAAACAGGTTTATGTGGTTTAACCATAGGAGTAAATGAGTATAATAATTGCCAGGTTGGTTCAGAGCCTTTGTTCCCTTTGATCGTGGTTAGAGCTTGTGAAAAGAGGATAAAGCTGAAAGAACTGAATGTTTTAAAATAGGTTGTACGCACTCTGGGCTGAAATAGAAAATGTATGGTTTTCAGCCCCTATATTAATGAAGTGGCCGAGGTAACACACCTGTTTCTTTTTGAAGAAAAATCCTGCTTCAGCTACAAAAAAGGCACTAAATAAGTCTAAGAGCATGATCAGGTAAGTGTTTGAGTGCCTGATACGCTGATTTTAAAAGTTCAGCAAAAGCGTAATTAAGCACGTGATCCTGCTGCAGTGGAAATTAAAACAGAGGACTGCAAACCTCTGCTCAAAAGTACATTCCAGGTTTTAGAGGTACAAGATTCTCCTTCTTTATTTGAGGAAAATGTTACCACAGAATTACAGAATGGTTTGGGATGGAAACCAAAGGTCATTTAGATCCAAACCCCCTGCCATAGGAAGGGATACTTTCTGCTAAACCAGTTTGCTCCAAGCTCTGTCCAGCCTGGCCTTACTCATTTCCAAAGATGGAACAGCTTCAGCTTCCCTTGGTGGTGTGTACCAGGGTGTCATAGTCTGCATAGTGAAGAATTTCTTCTTAATCTATAACCTAAATCTACCTGCTTTTAGTTTGAGAAACTCTTGATAAACTGTTGATAAACTCTTGATAAAAGAGTTCTTGCTAAAAAATGTTTGTGGCTTTTCCTGCATAAGGAGTTTTATTCCCCAGGGTGGGACACCCAAGGGGCATACTACAGAGGATTTGAAGACTGTTACCTTTTCTTTCTCTTCCCTTTTCCTTACTACATAGCTGAACAGAAAAGTCCACATACCAAGCTTAAATACTGAAACTAGAAAAGTAAGAGTAAAAAAGGAACAAGTTGAGAAAAATTGCAGATTAATTCCCCTCTGGGGTTTAAAAAGAATTAGAGACATAACTGTGCTCTTACATAATGTTCTGCCTGCTCTGTTCCCATGGTAGTAGAGCTTTTTGCCATCTCTTGCTACTGACTGCTGAGGAAATTTTAAATCTGAGATGCATTGTTGAATCTCACCAGAAGAGCTTTGATCTTTATAACAGAAGCCCACATACTTCCAAGTGATGTGTATTGCATACACATACAAATGAATTACAGTAGAAATAAAAATAATTCAAACATTTTTAAGATGTCTGTAATTTGAAGCTCAGAATGGGTACAATAAAATTGTGGGTCTCCTTTGTAAAGAAAACACCCAGATGGGCTCACCATCTACACTCCATATGGCACTTAGTCTCTGCTCTGCATCCCGCTGTGCTCACAGTGTAATCCATATGGACCTTACTTGATTGGTTTCCTGTTCCTGCAACACTGACTGTCTGTTCATGGCTTTCCATCAAACATGCACTTACTGCTGAGAGAACACATTATTATGTGATGATTTCCTAGATTGCTGGAAATGTGGAAGCATTATTTTTTTGTGTGTGTTGATCTATGTCGTGGCTTTGGCCATTAGTGGTGAGATAGAGTGCACATATATAAAGCCAACGTGCAGAATTTTAGCCAAATTCTGAGTGCTCATATGTACCCTCTAAAAACAGCTAGCAAGCATTTCTCTGTTCAAGCAGAGTGCTCCTAGGATGTGCAAGCCATGAAAAGGAGAGCCAGGAATCTGGAGGAAGGGGATGGGCAGGTAACAAATGGCTTTAGCTCTGAATGGGGTGTAGAATTTAAGGGGAACTCTGCAGTTGCTAGGGTGTCAATTGCATGTGCATAGATGAAAAGCAAAAAGGACAAAGGAAGTGCAAGTGCTACTCTGTTGAGGCTTTCAAGGTGAATTAGCAGTTCTTGCACATTGCAAGCTGAAAGCATGTGATGCAAGTCTAAAACAGGGTTTACACCTGTTCCAGGTCATGGAAATTCCAGCTTTAATGCTCACTAGATGTGTGCATAAAAAACCTGTGAGCAGCTCATTAAATATTGACACAAACTGTAGGGGTTGATCTCACAATCATATCTTGCTAGTGTTCATAAGAAAGGGCTACAACTTTGATGATCTCAAGTTGTTTTGAAAGCTACATTCAGTTCTGATTGTCCTGATTCTAAAGAGGTTGAGCAAGAGGCTGCAATGCTGTATGATGAAAGACCATAAGAACATGGCAGATAGACTACAAAGATAGAAATGTGGAAAAAGGAGAAGGGAGAAGTTGGCCTAATGACTATGTGGTAGAGATTAAAAAGGATAAAGAGAAGGAAAAGGTTTTTTGATGTATGTTTTGTTGCAGTGAACCATGCTAAAAAGCATTCTTTTGAACATATTGCAATTATCCTGTGGTACTCTTTCATTCAGTATTTCTACAGCAAAGAAAGTTGTGGTATTCAGTAAAGAATCAGATAATTTTACTGATGATGAAAACATTCAGAAATTCATTACATGTAATATAAATTATAACATGTAATAAATATACACAATAAATATACAATAAATATACATTTCAATTTTTTTTGTGTGTGAAAGTATATCTATATCTTATAGAAATTTGCCTAGATTCTGGTCAGTAAGATTTAGGATTATGCTTGTCATATATACACAAACACATAAACATACACATGTATATATATATATATATATCTATACATATCTACACAAGCATGTGCACACATGCATTTACATTTATTTATCTCTCAAAAAAGTCTCAAATTTTGGCATCTTTCTTGAACTGTGCACAGTAAAAAGCAGAATAAGGGAAGCCTTGGGACTGGTGACACAACTGAAAATGCATAAAATATAGGCATGCTGAAGGACAGAGGGAAAAATCAGCATATTTTTGGCAGTCAGTATCTCTTCTACGTGGTTATGCTTATATAAGGGAAAATACTTGTGATAAAATATATCCTATTATATCCTTTATTTTTATTGCTGTCATGACAGCTGATAAACTCAAACTGCTGATTGTGTTTGGTTTAGTGACAACTTGTAACAATTTCTTTCTTTCACATTTTGCCTTTACCCTTTTCCCCAGCTTCAAGAATAATTTAAGCAAATTACCACTATGATCTACATCATATTTTCTCACTATACTTATTTTCAGATATAATACATTCATACCTACAGATTTACAGATGTAGGTATGGTTGTTTTAGGCACCAAATTTGCTTGTACTCTGCACGCAGTTCTACATGTACCCTGGCAGCTAATGTGTAATCACCATTGTTACTATATCACAGAAACACAGAATAGATGAGGTTGGATTACCTTTGGATTATCTGGTCCAAACTCCATCTCAAGCCCTAGGGACACCTCGGGCTGTTAGCTTAGAATTGTATCTGATCAGGGTTTGAATATTGCCAAGGAAGAAGACTCCACACCCTCTCTGGGCAACCTGTTGGGGAAAAAAACTTTTTCTTGTACTTCAACAGATTTTTCTCTGTTTCAGTTTATGCCTTCTTGTCTAATCATTGTGTCCCATGAAGAAAAGTTTGGCTCCATTTTCTTTACTTCCCCCATCAGGTATTTACAAATATCAAAAACATCTCATCTGGGCCATTTCTTCTTCAGTTTAAGTAGTCCCAGCACTTTCACTTTGTATGACAGGTGCTTCAGTCCCTTAATCATCTTCGTTGCCCTTTGCTGGACCCATTCCAATATATCCCTGTCTTCTGTTGGAGACCAGACCTCAGCACAGTACTCCAGATTCATCTCACTAGGCTGAGCAGCCCTCCCACTTTCTGGCAATGTTCTTACTAATACAGTCCAGGAGGTTCTTTGCTTTCTGTGACACAAGGGAACATGGACCTTGGTCGATTTTCAGCCTGTCTAACAGGACCCCAAGATCCTTTTTGGCAAAGCAGTTTTCCAACCAGTCTGCAGCATGTACTGGTATGAGGATAATTACTTTGAAGGTGCAGGAATTTATTTTTCTGTTTGCTGTACTTCATGAGATTTCTGTCAGCCCACTTTTTCAGCCTGTTGAGACCCCTTTGAGTATCAGCACCACTTTGTGGTTTATCAATTGCTTCTCTCAGTTTTTTTATCATGTCCAAATTTTCTGAGCAGGCATTCTGTCTCATTATCCAATTAATTAAGGAAGATGTTAAACACTATTTGCCCTAGTATTGACCCTTTGGGTACACTACTTATATGTCTTGGACTGCTGCTGCCCTCCTATGCTGTTTCTCCAGGAGCTATTTGGGTTATTCAAGCCTCCCATGAGTATCATGGCTTGAAAAAGTGAAATTATATGAAGGTTTTGTCTGCATTTTCCTGATCAGCTGTCCTGTAGTAGATACACATGGTTGTACCAACCACTTTGGTCTGACCTCTAATCCTGACCCATAAGGTCTCAGCTAGCTCATCATTCATCTTTCAATACAAGACCTTCATGTATTCCTTCATGTATTGACTCCCATAAAATGACTCTCCCTTTGTGCCATCCTGGCCTGTACTTAAATGTCCCTAAAGTGGGACATGTCTCCATCCACTGCAGCACTTCAGTTGTGTGAACTGTTACCACACCTCTAGGATGCTTTCACAGCTCTGCTGCTGCACATTGACCTCAATTTCCTCATTTGTTCCCTGTGTTTCATGTGTTACTATACAGGCACTTCAGAGAGGCACCCAGCCATGCTCATTTCTCAGAAAAAGTACGAGTCTGTTCCCCCGATACTGTCTTTGCTTGCAGGTACTCCTTTATTTCTGTGCCTATGCTTGAAATGGACCCTTTTGAACTTTTCCTTTTTTTTTTTTTTCTTCTTCATAAGGATGTTCCAGTCCACATTACCCTGGAACCTTTGCTTGCCAGCCTAGTCCAGCATTTCGTCATTTAATTACCGGCTGTGGACTTTGTCCCATTGCTTCTACTTTAAAGTTCTACCCACTTTCTTACATAGCCTGATGACAAAGATGATTTTTTTTCCCTCTTTGAAAGGCGAATCCTGTCTCTTTCCAGCAGCTCTCAATCTTCAAATAGTCCCATGATCATAATAAAGCTGGGGATTGACCCACAGAATCAGTGAGTCCCTGTCAGGCTGGAGGAGACAAACTTGCAGTGTGCTGATCTCATCTCTTTTTGTTTACTTGGGAAGATGGATCTTCTGTCAGCGTGCTCCTCTTGCTACTTCAGCCTCAGTAAGAGAGCCCAGACATCCCTGCAGCCCCAGACCTGAAGAGATGCATCTGCACTCGAGTTGAGGCCCCAGCTGTGCTGGGGAATAGCTCCAGTGTTGGGGGACTGAGCCCTGCAGTTTGTCTCCACGGGTGCTGAGCAGCGCATGTGCTGCTCCCCCCAGAGCTTGTGCCCCCACTGTGTGCCCTTCTGCATGAACTGCTCCCTCTGTTATACAACAACCCATCACCAGAGCAAATGAATTTCTAGTCTGAACTAGCCGCTACCTAGATATTTTCTGTAACTCTGCAGCGGTTTGCTTCACCCTGCTTTATTACAGTGTCAGAATAATGCTTTGAGAGTGGTTTAACAGCAGGGAACTGTATTGTTTATTCAACAATAGATTAGGCCTGGAGAAGGAAAAGTGTGAGGGCAGGAATGGGTACACATAATCTCAAATACCAGCAGAATGTCAGACTTTTAATAACTTGATCAAAGCCAGAGATGTGTATCAGCTTGTTCCATACTAAGGGAGATGTGACCTGGCCAGAAAATAATTGAAAAAGGGTTAGCAAAACCCAAATAATATCTCTAAGGTTTTTGTTAGTTTTTTTTCTCACTTTGTTTTTTCTTAGGCTATACAGACTTACATTTTAGTGTCTAGGGTGTTTTCCTTTACTGTAATTTTAGATGCATTCATTTATAAGTGGAGAAATAGTCCTTAAAATGTCATTTTGTGACAGGCATCAAGAAGTATTTATACACACTGATTAGCAGCCACTGTTTTTTTAATGAGAAGTGGGATATAATTTTTCATTGTAACAGATCCTTCTGTCATTGTTCTGTACTCTATTTTTAGCAACTCCATCAAAAATAACTGAATACAACAAAGTGAATAGCTGGATTGCTCCCAAATGAGGAAATCTTCAAAAAACTTCACCACACCCCCAAAATGGTTATCTCTAAGGAATAAAGAGCTACTCTGTTTTTTTCCTAAATATATTCTCTTTTAGTAACGTATAGTAACAGCATATTAACAAACTTTATTAGATTTTAATTAATGATTTTAAATGTTAACATTGCACTTAAAAATTAAAAAAAGTTGTAGATCTGTTCATGCCATGCAGGTGGTGGGGAGACAAAATTCAATGAATGTGGGATCATTTTACATGTTATTTTACATGACTGCTACCAGAAACAATGAATGAAGCCTGAAGTCCCAGAGTAATTTTTTGCCTCCCAGGTACATTTAGGCTCCTTTATTCTAGTTAACACATCATTGCTCCAGCAATTTGAAGTACATGTGAATTCAGACTTGATGTTAATAGAAGCTCTCCTGGACCCTGAGTAACTGAAATAATCTGGAAAACTACAGTCTTCACCATGAATATTGCCTAAAAGTAAATGACCTGGACAACATTTCTGTAGAGTGGACACTGTATTGACTTTGCACTAAAATGAGATGATGGTAGCAAGTTTAATCTAGTCATGTCTGGTGCAGCATAGTTCTTGCCATTAGAGTTTCTCACAGGTTGAATATTTGTGCTCCTGAAAAGGAATGAAATGTTCCTTCATTTACCTGAGCACCAGGTAGAACTGGTGACCTGATGGTGTCCCTTGTAAAGTAAGAAAGGACTGGTTTTAGGGATTTTATGACCTTTGAGTTTGTTTGTGATTTCTTTTCTCCCCTCCCTCCACATTTCCATAGCAACAAGGTTTTGAACCAATTACTTAATCATTAAAAGAAAAATTTCAGAGAACAGGAAAGATAAATAGTACTTAAATCCATAAGTCTGGTGTTCACAACAAATACTGAAAACTTATGAGGAACTACCTTTGTATTTTATAAGTTTATAATATCTTTGGTATACATGAAGAGAATATGTTGTTTTTTTTAAATGATACAACATACTGGTGCTTTATCTTCCTTGAAAAGACATATATAGTATGAATTTTAACAGGCCACAATTCTGGTACACACCACAGTTAGAAACATAATTATGCCTATTGAAACTCAGTGGGCTGAAAGATTAAAATTTCAGTGGATTGGTGGAATTCAGATTCCACTCTGAAGTGGAGTTTTTGTTTTAACATCAGTTCTGGTCACTCATTTCCAGACTTTTTTTAAAAGGATTTAAGTGGATGTGGATTCATGATTTTCCTGCACAATGTTTTGGCAAATGGGAATTTTACCTTATTTTACAGCAGCAAATATCATGGATATTTATTTCTTTGATACATATTTGTTGCTATGGATAAGCTTCAGAATTTTCATGTTTTCTGTTTATACTAGTTGCATGTAATGTAACCATGTAAGATTAATGAAGATGAAGAGGGGAAAATTAAGCAAATACCTCAAGCACTTTTAGTGAGTGTTGTAAAAATATGTAAGGTAATTGCACCAGTTAACTGATACCATTAGTTACTATTGAAAGAGGTGACCCAGAGCTGCAGTAAGTGCAGGAACTTGTGCTTGGAAACAAGAAACCACTCATCAAAACAGAACTTTCCTTAGCTTTACTGCCATCATGACAGAGCTTCTGTTGTACCATTAAGGAATATTTGCATTTTCAAGCTAAGTATATCAGTCTAGAAAAGGTAAAGTGGAATGAATGAATTATTTTTACATACAGATCTTTAAGTTTTCCAACCTAATCACAGGTCCAGAACTCTCCTTCTCTGAAAGGAAGCTTCTGCACTAGGAGAGTAGATTTTCTTGCTATGGGCTGTTCAGAGTTAAAGATCTATTCAAAGTTAGTAGGTGGTTTTCCTGGCTTTTCCTCACAGCTGTTGAGAGATCAGACAGGAATGCAGGTATTGTTATCACTTCAGGCTCTTGAGACATTTGAGAAACTGGGCACAGTGAAAGAGCCCCTGAACATATAGGAGGGCTAACACAACCAAACCATAGCTGTTGAGCAGTCATGTTACTGATAGATTGCCCCAAGTTTGGTAAAATGTGATAGAGGTCACATTATGGTGCCTCCCCTCGGGCACCATGCAGTGGGCATTCTCTGTAACATTAAAAGAGTTTTCATAGTGTGATAAAATGTAATTAAGCAACACTGAATTTGAAATGAATTTGCAACCACTCAGATGTTTCTCAATACTTTGTGTTGTTCATTAGTATAAAAAACTGCTGCCTTTACCACATTTACATTCAACTGAGGAGTATGTAATGAGGGAAAGTAGCAAGAAAACATATAAAAGCTGTCTGTATAGCAATGCAATAACAGTTAAGAAATATAATAAAATGAACACAACCACCTAGAATTAAATGCTAATTAGAATGATGTATTTTGGCCATTCACAGTGTTTGATCCAAGCTCTAGATTACTGGCATGCACAGGGTGTTCAGCAACAGAAAGATAAACTTTCCATATCCATCTTTCTGCCAAAGCTGTCCTATTTAAAGTGCTTTCCTATATGATGTTCATCTGATTATCTGGACCAAACATTTTACTTAATGTTTCAGCACTAAAATATGTGCTTTATTTATTGACCATGGAGATCCCTCATCCCTCTCATTGGCAATAATGACCCTGCAAAAAATATTATTTTATTTTCTGTACAGGAGCAGAGTCAGGAAGAAATTAGCCATTGGGTCATTGATTGCACTGCTTCACAGCTGTAGGCAAGCATTAAATACAGTGGTTTCCAATCCTTTCTAGCAAAGTAATACAGCTGCCATGTCTTCATCACAAAACCATAAAAAATATTTAAGTTCAATTTGGATAACTTTTTTCTTTTTGTCATACAGACAAAATCAAAATATTTTATTGCCATTGCTTCTGAAAAGCTCTGACTCCCTGTTGTGCTGTGGAACTAATCAGGGTGTACTTTACCCTTATTGACTTCAGAGGTATTGTTTGGAATTGAGGTAGTATTGCATAGTGCAGTAGTTCAGACCGCAGCTGAAATACCATTAGAATACTTTTGTCTGCAGTTCAAGAAATATGCAATGTAATACTGTGTTTCACACAGTGAAATAGCTTATAGCACTTAGAGTTCCACTTACAATCCTGCATGGAAAAAAAAAAATATATATATAGAGAAAAATGGGCTAGAAACCTTAAAAGAGTCTGTCTTTAATTAGTCTTATTTAATTAATTTTTTTTTATTTTTCTGAATCATCTGCCACACTTTAGCATAGACAACTCCAATAAAGTGTTTTTCTCACTCCAGAAAGAAGTTTCAATCTATTTTATTTGACAGCTAACTAAAGTGTACAGTTTTCCTTTCTTCACTTTCATGGCCTATTAATTTCCCTTATAAGGCTAATCAATTTTCTTACCATTTACCAACGTTACCACAATAGACCAAGCTGTAGAAGCTCTTCCCAAGCTGCATCTCTGTGAACTCTGCTACTAAAATGGTCTTCCTCAACACTGTTTAGAGCCAGAACACTATGAACTTGGAGACTTGTATTCACCTAAAGCAAAGCAAAATTAAGTAATTTTGCCCACAGATTATGTAGTGTGAACATTGAAAGGTAACTGACAGCTTTTTGAGGATGCCTGTCAGGTTCATGAGCCTTGCATGAAGCAAGGAGCTCCCCAGTGCCAAACTGGTTCCAAGGATTGTGTGTTGCACTGAGGGTGAATTTGTCAGCAGTGCCCAGTATTCTCTTTCAGGATTAAGATATTTGCACAGTGCAAGGGCCTGTGCTGTATGCCAGTCTCCAGCAGAAGACTGGCATGTGGCATAATGTGTGATGCCCAGAAAAAATGGTGTAAGCTTCATTGCAGTGGGAATAGGGGAAGCTCCTCAGGAGTAGGACAAAGACTGCATTTCTTATTGGTATTCAAAGTCATAGAATGATTTACAAAGAAGGATTGATCTAGCATCACAGGAAATGTAGTCTTAAGGAACAGTAGGATAAGTGGGAGGTAATTACAAAGGCGTAAGTAACGCTATGATTTAACAAATAAATATGATAAATAACTTTTCTGGAGAGGAGTGGCAGAAATCTCCTCCCCCTCCTGGGTGATGATGTCTGTTGAAAAAGAGCTAGACCTAGAGACAAGATTTCTATACAGGACACAAAACTGAGGATTTTTAGGAAAACATTTTGTTTTAGTGAAAAATCTGAGTCAGTAATTTCCATGTTATGTATGTAGCAGGCTTGGTTGGACCTGAAATGAGGAGAGGAGTAAGGACTCAGACTTGCCTGTCAGCTAATGCAGTGATGCCCATGGTGTTAACTTGGTAGGTGAGAGAATCACACTTAGAATTGTCATGCTTTGCTCACAATAATAGGTTAAATCTCTTACCTCTGTTTCAAAGTTTTCTATTAGTTTACAGATCAGACAGAGTAACATTTCCTCATTCATCTTTGCTGGAGATGTTTTTGCATTTGGTAATTCAATACATGATAAAGCCCTGAACTTCCACCTTCCCCAAATCAGGTGGAACAACCCTTATTAACTCTTATTAACCCTCTCTTCTGATTCTTCTTCCTGTCTTCCCTCATTTCTCTTTTGAAATTTAATTTCATGGAGAGAGAAAGTAATTTTAAGTCATAAAAATTCTTTCCTAGCTTGCTCTGACAGGCATGATGTTTTGGTATGTTGGGTTTTTTTGGTGTGATTTTTATTTGTTTTTTTTCCCCCTTAGATTTATGTATCTCTTGGGCAGTGCAAAGTAAAATACATCTTTGAATGTCTGTTCAAAATATATACACAGGAATTCTGTGGTCCAGGAATTGCATGGCAAAATGGGTGGGCATCAGTGCACATCAATAGAATTTTCTTAAATTAATAAGAGTTTACAAATTTACTAATCTAGAGCTGAAATCTAAATAAAATGGTTTAATATCTAACAGATAATTGTTGACAGACAAATTTCTTTGGCTTTAGAAATACCAAAGACTAGAATTAGAAACTTCACCTTCTTTCAGGTAAAAGAACATTTTCTACTGATATTGAGGTAATAGATACATGGAAATCAAGTCAGAGCATACAGAAAATGGTTAAGTTTAGAGGATTTGTAGCTTGACTAAGGTACAATAAGAATTTTCATCATTAGTATTTTTTGGCAGGTCTAATTTCTCTGACTCAGCAAGGAACCCAGCTTTATTTGCTCAATTTTGTGATAAAAATTCAGGGAAAATCCTTTTGTTCACACAAATATTTAGACAAGATTTAGACATTCTTTGCAAATAGGGCTACTGGACCACGAATGATCTTCTCTTTCTTTTGTTCTGTTTTTGTTTTTTTGTTGTGCAAACAAGGGTATTCATGCTGAAATTTCTTAACTAGCTCCCTAATATAAATTGGCTTTGTATATGTATGAGTTACAATAGAGAGGGAGACAAAAAGTGTTTTAAAACAAGAAATAGATAAGCTTTGGAATGAATTAATGTTAGAAGAAAAATTTGAATTACAGGATCATATCAATAATAGCAAAAAAAAATTAATGAAAGAATGGGTCTGTGCTCCTGGGATAAACTATTCCACTATTCTGAAACATTTGGCTGATCAGCCTCACCTCAGTCCCTGGGTTGGTGATTGAAAACCCAATCCTGGAAACCATTTCTGGGTGCTTGAAGGACAAGAAAACAGGAGCAGTCAGCATGGACCCACCAAAGGGCAGTCATATTTGACCAAGATGAAAATATTGTGCAATAAAATGGTTGTCTTGATAGATGATGGGGGAGTAGTAGATGTTGTTTCCTAGATTTTAGTAATTATTGCACTGTTGTTTCCAGTAAGATTCCTGTACAGAAGCTGTTGAAGCACGAGCTGGATGAGCAGGCAGAGGTGGATTGAGAACTGGCTGCATAGCCTGGACTAGGGCATGGCAATCAGTGGTACAAAGCCTGGTTGCAGGCCAGCAACTAGCAGTGTACCCCAGGGATCTATAGGTGTTCCAGTCCCACACAAAACCTTCACTAATGCTTTGGATGGTGGGGCAGGGTGTACCCTCAGCAGGTCTGCTGATGGTGCTGACCTGAGAGGTGTGGCTGATACGCAGGAGGGCTGAGCTGCTGTCCAGAGGGACTGTGACAGCCTGGGGAAAGGGAGAGAAGGAACAGACTAACTAGCTTGCATTTACATTAGTTTTCAACTAGGATGCCTGTGGGACCTGTGCTCTAAGTGTGGTTTTGAACTTTCCTGTAGCAGCTAATGCAGCAATATAGTGATAACAATTAAATACAAATTTTAGTAGCTAGCAGCTTCACAGTATTCTGAAATATCCCCCTTTATGCCCATGTTTTAGAGAGGAGAATTCAACAGTAATTTCTAACCATATCATGGTTTCTAACATGAACATAATGAACACAGGTGAAGCTGTAGATGACTTTTTTTCACTGCTGTTCTCAGCTCAGCTGTCCTTTCCATACTGAGTGACTGTCACATTAAAAAATATTACAGGTTGTATAAAAGTAGACCTTTTCTAAAAGGTTGGTATATGCCATTTTCAGGTGAATCGTGTTGATTGGTGTATGTCATTCCAGGTGATCAATTTATTAGCTGATCTGTAATTTTTTACCAAGGCATTTAAAATTATAAATTTCTGAGCCTATAAAATGTTCAATAAAGTACTCAAGATGAAGATTTTGGAGGAGTGTTGGAATCTCTTGCATGCTTGTTGTCACACTCAAAACATTCTCACGCTGTTTCAATTTGTCCATGTTACAGAATGAATTATGGATAAATTTACATCTCCTAGAGATGTAAATTTATCCATGTATTGAGGCCTAGGTTAAGCAAATATTATGATGATGTAGGCTTTAAAGCTCCTTGTAGTTTACATAATTTTCCTGACTCATGGTCCAAATGAATGAAAATTAGGATAATATTTCTTTGTAAAACTTACTTTCTTACAGCTGCTGAGACCACAATTTAAGTGAAATTTGGCAGGGATCAATAAGAGTCATCAGAGAGAATAAAGTGAACTGAGGCATCCAAACAATCCAGCCTGGTTGTTCAACAGGCAGGGCAATAAAATCTAATCCAGTGGCACAACTGCCTGCCTGGAGTCAGGAGCACTTATATAATGTCCTGGTAGTCACCAGCAGCCAAAGCACAGCTGAAGCAGTAATTCTTAAGGAGTAGAAAGAGGAAAAAAAATCAGACTCAAAAAGTCAAGACCTTATTTATCCCAAGAAACAAGTTGTCCAAGGTAGTTGATAAGACTACACAATAAATACACTAATGTAGAAAAGAACATTGTGATGTAAGTGTCTCAAAGAAAACGCAACAAAACTGCAAGGGAACAGAGACTGTTGCCTGTCTTTTTGGTTGTAAGCTGTGCAATCTTTATCCCTTAAAACTCAAGACAGATGGACTAGATGTTTGTTACTTACGTGTCTGACTTGCTGATTGTGTGGTTCACTTACTAAAAATGTCAGTACATATTTCTTTTGTGAAACTCTACCACAGCTCCCCTAAATGTTTTAGAAATACTCGGTGAATCTTTCCTGAATTCCATCTGTACTCCTGTGGAACACCCCTGTTTCATCATCTTTTCAGTTTTTCTACTGTTTCTTCAGGGGTCACTGTAAAGTTGGAGTCAGTCCTGTCTGCAAATTCTACCTGTCTATCTGCTCATTACTAAGAACTGATTTTCACCTTCTTCTTGTTTTCAACACCTCACCTTCGGGATTCTGAACTTCACAGAAATGAGGCGTAACCTTTCTGATAGCCGTAGTCTTTTAAATTTCATGATTTATCTATGTAGAAATGAACTAGAGCTCCACTTTATAATGGATTTCATACTTTTGAATCCCTGTTATACCATGAATTTTTTTATGTCTTTATCAGTTTTTCTTGCTGCATGTTAAAATCTGTGCTGCAGTTCTGCTAAACTGGGAATTTGCTCTTTCCCACTAAACACAATTCCAATAGTGATGTACTGTGCTGTAAAGGCAGTGCCCTTAGGTTCAGCTGAACTAAATCCTTCCAACCTCTGTAGCCTTTTGAATTATCTCTTAACTGCCTCAATTCTTTTTCATCAAACTGTTCAGTCACAGATACCTGTGAGTTTAAGTGTTAAAATACAGACTATCCTGAAAAAGAAGCTTAAGCAGTCTACACTAGCCTTTGTTTCTTTTGTTCATTAAGATGAGAACCATCACCAGAGAAAAAATATTCTTGAGTTCCATATCCTGCAAGTACAGATTTAATGTACATTTATGACAGGTTACACTGTTCCTCTTAGCTGTATTGCAAACATGCTCTAAGATTATCATGTTTGATTTTCCACAGAATCGTATAGAATCCACAGAGTCAAAGAATCATTGGGGTTGGAAGAGAACTTTAAGATCAGCCACCCCAGCCATCCAGCCAGCACTAACCCCATTGGCTCCTAAAGCACTAAACCACATTGCCTTCACCAGATCCAGACACCTCTTAAACACTTCAAGGAATAGTGACTCCACCATCTCTCTGGGTAACCTATTCCAATGCCTGACCACTCTCAAAAGTGAAAATTTTTTACTATAATCTAATCTGAATCTCCCCTGGGTCAGCATAAGGCCATTTCCTCTGGTTCTCACTGCAGGCATGGTAGAAGGGATTGGCCCTCTCCTCACTACAGCCTCCTTTTGGGTGGTTGTAGAGAGCAATAAGGTCCTTGCTGAGCCTCCTTTGCTCCAGGCTAAACACCCCCAGCTCCCTCAGCTGTTTCCTATAGGATATGTTTTCTACATCCTTCACAAGCCAGGTTGTCCTTCCCAGAACATGCTCCAACACCCCAAAGACCTTCTGGAAGTTAGGGGCCCAGAACTGAATGCAGTGCCTGATGAAAACTCAATGAAGTATTAATAGTAATACATCAAACTGTTTTATGAAATACCTGTACAAAGGGACTAATTTTCTTATTATGTATCACAGCTTCATGATCTTTGTCTTTTGAATTTAACTGGCTTGTAAATCCTTAGAATATGTATGGGATTAGCAATTAAAACAAATGTAACCAGTTTAATTTTCACTTTTTGCTTTCCAGTTCAAGATTATTTTATTCTTCAGGAAGAGCTGTTTTTCCTCCTGAAGTTATTTTGGTGGGGACCTTTGTGACTTTGTTTTATTACAGAAAAGCTTGCAGCTACATTTTCCTGTCTAATATTCAATTTGATATCAATAGTTAATCTATAATTCAGAAACATTCCCACAGTGTGTAAAGCAAGATTTAAGCCCTCTATAATCCCTGGATTCAACTTTTGAAGATGAATGCTCTCACTAGAAGTTCTTTTCAGATATTTTTTTGTTCATTTGAGATTTTTTTTTGTTTGTTTGATCTTTTTTAACTTCTTCTTTTAATACAGAACAGTGATATGCTGCTAGATAATGTGGTTAAATTGAAAATTATTGCGAAATGGTTACTTTCGTGGTATCTAAATATGGGTATTGGATGCTTGGATCTGTACATGTTTTTACAGTTAATGCACTTTCTGTCCATCACAGCTTCTTCTGGGTCTATGATTTTTCTAACTCATTATCTTTCCATTTTTTAATTTCCCCTTGTGATAATCTGTTTGTCCAGTGTAACTGCATCTCTGTTTTCTTCTAACATCTTTTTGACATGTCCTTATTGCTTCTCCTGATTTAGGTTTCTATCTTGTAGCTGTCATTCCAGTAGCTTTATATCTTTGATTCCAATCATTATTTGATCTCTTCTAATGGAATCAGTCAGTATGCCATAATTACATGGTGGACTTGTTAAGTGACTGTCAGTCAAAGATTCCTCAAATTTAGAGAAATGAAAGAAATTCTGTTCTTTGAGAGGTGAATGTGATGACAATGACGTCCTTCAAAAATTTCACTTTCCTTAGGAGCACAGTATTTCTCCTGCTTTCACATTTTCAGAGACAGGTTTTTCATTCTCTATCAGTACCAAGTTAACAAGTAAATGGAGAATTTCAGGTACTGCTATATTCAAAAAATAGCAGCACGTTTTTGTGTTAGAACACACCTCAAGGTCACAGTGGGTTAGGGTTCAGGACCAGTTTAGGCTGCAATGGAAAGTTCATGCAGAGAAATTTCGTGGTCTCCATTTGAGATGGTAGGTATGATGTGCTGTGCTGTCTTGGTCCCTATTTTTTAATGCAGGTACTTGGTCAACTCTATACAGTTAAAAGTATGAAGTATTTGAGAAAAATCCATTAAAAATTCATGAATAATGGTGGGATTACTGCTGTATAACAGTGGATGTTTCAGTTCAGTTTGCTGTTTTGGCTCTAGTATGAGGAATTATATAAGATCGCATTAAAGATGCCCACAGGACATATGGAATAAGATCTCCTTGTTGACCTGAAGTGAAAAGAATCACGACCACATGATAGAGTTTGAAAACTGCTAACAAAATATCAAAAAAGTCATTAGTTAGGCTGTCAGTGTCTTCTTTCACCTTTCCCCTGGAACCCCCAGAGATATTTGTGTCTAACCTTTCATCTATGTGGCTGGGAATTTCAATCTGCTGTGATGCTGAATTTAAGAGTGCGTGGAGAGACAAATTGTCTACTTCTGTTTTCTGAGTTAACGAGTCTCAGTAACTCTGAATGAAGCTATATCCTGGTGATATTTAGAGGCAACAACCAAAATCATGATGAATATGTCTGAAGAAAGTTTGGAAGCTGATAAGATGATCTAGAGGGCATTAAAAAATGAAGTATGGAAATGTGTTCATGGTTTGAAAGGATATATTGAGCTTGCCACAGAAAGCCTATAATGTCATACTATAGTAATATGTTTTACTGAAAATACTGCTCAGTCATGTTCAAGGAGGAATTGTTCATTTAGGTGAGAAGATATTATCAGCATTGCCAGTAACGTTAAGTAGGATTTTGTCATCAGCTGCACTTTCATTGTCTTTTGCATCCTCCTCAACATTCCACAGTGGACCGTCAGTAGTCTGGTACAGAGATTTCCTGGGAGATTCTGTGCAAGCAAAGCCTGCTATGCTTCTGTGACACTATGCTGCCCCTAGGCACTGTGATGAGGAACTTGAACAGCCAGTACTAGGCTTGTCCTTTTTCTATAACTTTCTGTAAGCACTGTCCAGCAGAATGTAGGGCTTGATGAACCTTTTGGTAAGGCTCAGCACAGTTCAATTTTTTGTTTTGTGTATGCATTAGGGAGAAGAGCAAGAGTATCAAGTTGTCTCATGAATGTTTTAAGTTGTTTTAATGTTAGTTTTCGCCTTTTTAACAGGACACCACGGTGCATAACTACTGAAACATCTTAATTACGTTGAGTGATATCAGTATGCCTTCCCTCTGATGCACCAAATTGCACAGCTCTGCCATTTTTTCTGTCTGGTCATCTTATAAATTAATAATTTTGTCTTAATGAACTTCTAACCCTAGGATTAAATTATTTAAGAAGAAAAAGTCAGGTATTTGAATGACAGAAACTCATCCATGTTGGATACAGGCATTAAAACCATCCTTAGGAAACTAGTCCTATTGCAGACCTATTACAGTGTTGCATACCATGGTTGTGTGATCTGCTCATCTCAGTTACTTACTACAGGTCCAGATGCTGATGGAGAAGGTAGCTCAAGATATGTCTTTTTTTTTTTTTGTCTGTGAGATTGTATGATATCTGGATTAATATGAAGGTCTGAAACTATAAAGTAAAACTTAGAGAAAACAGGGAAGTTATGCAGGTAATTCAGGGAATACGTAAAATGGTTCTTGGCTACCTTTGCAATTTAAGAACTTGACAAGCTATTCTGTGAAAACAGTAAGGAAACTGTAGGAAATTTAGCAAACAGTTTATCTGAATGCACCAACAGTGAAACACTCCATCATCCATCTGTTGATTCCTCCATCTATTCATTTGGTGATTACTGTAGCATTTCCTTTGTCACAAAACATGCATCACAGACTAGACTTCTTGCTGAGGGAGTCACTTTAAAATGGCAGCCCACACTGAGAGCCATCAGAACAATTCACAGCTGGGCAGATGTTGAAACAGTGCTGGTACAATGCAGCATTTTTAAAAAGTGTCATAGCGATTCATTTGCTGATTTGGCCTTTACAGCTACAACATTTATCCCAGAGCATTCAAATGAATTTCCCTTAGTTAGCAATCTAAACATGTCTAACCATGCATTGTTCATTGTGTGAGAACACTTGACTGGAGTACTCTGGGTATTATCTAATGATCTTAGACATACCAGTAATACCTCTTTCCTCTTCAGAGACAGAGCATCTATTGCATTGGAATCTAAATGAAAATTACTCATTTGGATTTCCAAAGCAATTCATTTTTGTAACGAACATGTCTACAAAAAGCTATATTAGGCCTCTTTTACCTCCTATCTCTAGGAAAAAAAGTAAACTTTTTCTTAATGACGCTCCAGGCTGAGATTTTGTGGGAAGATTATGGCATCCACCTGTTAAGATACACCTTTAGGATATAAAGTGAGAGACCCTCACAAGTTACCAGCAATAGAACTATTTGTCTCTTCTGCCTCAATTCTGGATGTCCTTGTGCTCACAGCCCGCACCTGTAACCTTAACTTGACTGTGGATTTCTTTCTTGAATCTCTCCTGGGCAGTTCCAGGAATGTTATGGAGATCCTCCTGAGTGCATCTTTTGAATGTAGGAAGTGATACTGACCATGGATTATATTCTTGTCTAGGTGACAATGGCAAGTCTTATAACATAGCCAAGTTTCCTCATATTTACTGCAAGTTTGGAGTAAATACTTGTGTCTATTCAGTGGATTAAAAGACATTTGGTAATTTGTTTAGTCATGGGAATGTGATTTTTTTGCTTGCTGTATGTTTCAGTTCAGCCAAGAACATAATGCACCATGGCATGTACACCATAAAAATTCAAGAGGCCTAATGACACCTTGCAGCAAGTTTTCAGGAGGGATGCTCAGGTCCTTAAGCAGTAATTATTTTGTGAATTATCCTATTTAATGAAAGAATTTTTGTATATAAATAAAATTCAGTTTTTAAGGATTACCCTTTGCTTATCAACCACTGATATCCCAAAGTAGATGAATATCCACCTTGGTAGGTAGAAACTCAGTAGGATCATTCTGGGTCCCTATACAGTGAATGGTAGATGAAAAATAAATAAGATGTCTAAGATCAGGAGTGTAGATTTTTGATCTCTGATGTGCCATAAAAGAAGTGGAAGCTTGTAGGCTTTGCTATTGGGTATACAGCACTGACTGCAATATATGAGTGACTGCAAAGCTGGTTATATAGTTTTGCAGAAGATTACTTGTTAAATCACCTGCCAGGATACACATATAAAGCTCTTGTGAGACCCATCTCGTATTTAGGTATTGAAAGGGGAGAAATTGCAATGAACTCACTGTAAAATGCAACCTTTTGGTGCCTCTAGGAAATTCTGTGAGGCATTTACCGGAATTAAGTTTAGCACTAGGAAGGATATCTGTTGAGGGTTATAATCTAGGACATATTATGAATTTTTGCTTTGGAAAGTGCCTGTGCTAAGCACTAACTGCTTATTTGACTTGTTGCTGTCTATGTGAAGGCAGTGTTAATGCTGTTTGTTTTCAGAAATACACTGCTTGTTCCATTAGCAGTAAAAAACCAGAATTTAATTTTATCATTTGTTAAATTGTTAGTATATAACAGTAAAAAAAAAAATAAGACCTACAGAAAAGACTTTAGGAAGAAAGGATTTAAAATATTATTTGGATGATGACATAAATATAAAAGAGCACAAGCATATGATATATTTTGGGAAGCCTATCACCAAGACTGAAAGTATGTTTACTTGTGTATGAATGTCTCTGGAAAGTCTAAAGACATTTTCTTCTACTTGTGACAAGGCAAAGAATTTGTATTACTTATTTATAGAATATGGTTTAATTTAAATTAAACTAAGGAACATCCTGGTGGCCTAACTTCAATTTTTACAGAAATTTAGTTGGAACGTTGGACCAAGAAATCAATTCAGGCCACCTACTTTCCTTTATCACTTGCCTGGGAAGCTCCTAATACTGTTTCTATTCTAGATTTTATATTTTTTCTGTGTGTCTGGACTTAAATATCTCTGCATGGTTTAGAATTTGAACAGCTATGTGTTCAGATGACCGCTATGCTCTATTACAGTTCAGAGATGCAGTGCCTGAAGTGCTAAATTGTTCAGAGATCTTTTGCCTTCAGGAATTGTCAGAGTGGGCACTTTACCAAGGGACCAGAGCCAAGGTGAAGTCATGAGTTTAGTTCAGAATAGCATCTGAATTTTTTACCTTTTTTAGAACCAGAGTTAGGGTACATCTCAAGATACTGAAATATTAGTTTTTAGGCCTCTTCTGCTCCAGAGATTGCTGTCATCACTGAGCTGATATGAAATGCTTTAATTTTGTTGTTGAACTTGCAGCGCTAGGCAGCAACACCATGATTCTTAGAATAAAGAGAGTCTGGGGAGGACAAGATATCACCTGGGAGCAGGAAAGGAAATTGTCCTGTTCATGTTTTATATTAATGCAATCTTCTGGTTTATTCAATTTGTTTGTGAGCTGGAAGTATGTGTATGAGGCAGTGAGACGGGGGAGGACATTTATGTATAGTACCCAGGATTGTCAGGGAGTTTTAAAGTCAATCACTTCTGATACATTTTCCCCAAACTGATCTTTAGTAAATTTCTTTTCCCCCTTGAGACTAAGCCACTTTTATATAGTTGTATAAACTGCAGAATATGAGAAGGGCTGCATTGGTTATGCCACTGCAAGCTTGAGACTAGTGTTATCTCAGAGGTAATAAAAATTTATATGATGAATGTTCTTTTAGCATTAAATAGTCGAAGTGTTAAAAAAAATGTTATTCAATGTAATTATTTCAGTACACAGTAATCTAAAAAGTGTTTATCTAATTTCCTATTTTAGATGGATGATATTCACACTATAAATATCAAAATTACTGAATAGTTAACAGCATTTAATGCTATCTGTACCTTAAATGATCATCTGCAGTCAGGGGAATCAGATTAATTGTAAAAGGCCAAATAATTCTACTGTGTTTAAAGTCATGAATGGAAGTAAATATTCTAAGTGCATGCTTGAACATATATATACCAAGCATCAACATTCAAATCCTGATCTCATTAGAGAATCGCAGAGCATCCTGAATTGGAAGGAATCCACAAGAATATTCAGAGTCTGATTCCTGGCCTTACACAACACCATTCCCAAGGGTCACACCCTGTGCCTGAGATTGTTGTCCAAATGCTTCTTGAAGTTTGTCAGGCTTGGTGCTGTGACCACTGCCCTGGGGAGCCGTTCCAGGGCCCAAACACCCTCTGAGTAAAGAACTTTTTTCTAATATCCAACCTTGAACTCCCCTGACACAGCTTCAGGACCTTCCCTTGGGTCCCATCACTGGGCACCACAGAGAAAAGATCAGTGCCTGCCCCTCTGCTTCCCCTCATTATTTTATTAATCTACTATAGCTGTCAACAAGTATGTCCCTATTGTGTGTGTCATTTTAAACTTTTAGAAGTACTAATAAATATGGTAGCTACCCTTCATCCACTAAAATGGTAGAAGCCATAAGAACAGAAAGTAACAGAAGTTTCTGCTGAGATTACAGGTCTGTAAAGCTCAGTATTCTGAATTGCTACACAATGTGCCTAATTTATGCTTTTTGATCCTTTAATAATTATAATTGGTGTAATTGTTAATCTCTATAAGCAGTCAAACAAACATGTCAGGTACCTCCAAAGACTAAATCATAAGGCTTAAAATATCTTTCTGGTTATGGCATACAGTGTTTGAATTGCATGGTGTAAGCTTTTTTGTTTGCAGGAAATGGGTGACCTCCAGCATTAGGGAAGAGCACAGACATCCTAAACTTGTCTGAAGAACTGGAAAAGCCCTCTGACCTCACAGGTTTCAGAATGGCAGCAGGCGCTGAACATACAGTTTCAGCACCTTCCTATCCACCTCCTGACTGCATGGTGGATTAAACACCTACACATGGTAGAGAATGTTCTGATTGTGTGGAGCTACATGCAGGGATGTAGGTGATTTCTTTATTCAGCACAGAGGCAATGAATATAATTAGATGACTGACAGGTCTGATAGGATTGTGCAGTACGTGGTCTAAATTATTGCATTGAATTTGAGAACAAATACCTGTAAGCCAAGGAGGAGTAACTAGACTTGCATTTTTTCTAAGAAAAAGTATAGGAATGAGTTTGGGGAGAAGGAGCTCTCAAACAGAATAGAAAAGATGAACAAATGATTCACACAAATCTTCAGACTGCTCCACTCCCTCTCACACATAGTTTCCCCTTACCTTGGTATATAGCTTGTATGGTGTAACAAGAGAGTCTCATTCAAGTTGCTTTAAAGTTTATCTGCATCATACATGACCTTTATCCATCACTGTTAATAGTTCCTATGTATTGATGGAAATTCAGTTGGTTCAAATTGACTGGTATTTACAAATCTGGAGGTTAAGTGTAATACAGTTACGAAAGACATCTTTAGAATTACTAAGATGCATGTTTTAAGGTATTTCATGAGTTTTCTTAAACAAAATTATTTTCAACTTCTTGTAATATCAAGATGATATGAAATATGTCAGCATCAGAAAAGACTTGTATCTAGATCTATAAATAGATTTATTACCTGGAAAAGTTATCTCAGTTTTACTCATCAGTTATTTCAGCAGCTTGCAAGAAAGCAACAAGAATGTGTGTAGCTTTAGCTTAGGTGATGGATTTCAAAGATTATTTCATATTGGCAGTTAATTTTCTATTAATAGATTGATGTCTGACTTGAGTGGTTAGTTAAGAAATGCAAACCCTTTTCCATTATTTGTGTCTGAAATATGAGGAAAAGAGAAAGGTTGCAAGGGAGTAAAGCAATGAAGGGTATGTGTGGGACCAAAAGCTAAAGCTAAATCTAATTGTTGGCTGGCACTAGGTGACTGCAAAATGTCTCTGTCAGGGTGGCAGAAATCCCTCCCCAGGAGAGCTGATTTGATATCTTTGACAGTGTGATAGATAGCTTTGCAACAGACTATATCCTGGTTTGCCAGGGGATGATTTCTGCAGTTTGTGCCCTGTTTCATGCCAGACGTTGGCCGGAACGGTTCATTAGCTGGGGAGCCCTCCTGGTGTATTTCACTACCTTGCAGATAGAGCCAGTCTATTTTCTCATGCAACAGATACGAGGAAATAGCTGCTGTGTTGATTTGATTCAGATTTGTACACTGGTGTAGCAGCAGGCAGAAGCTCAAACTGTAAAGCTGGGAAAAGATCCGTAACTGGCAATTAGCAGTAATTGTGATAGCTATAACACATTCATATCACACTGGTTTCAAAATGTAGTTCTTGGCACTTGAGTACATTTAAGGAAAGCACAAATTATTTTTTCTACTGTTATCCCTTTTCAGTACTGTAACAGTGTTTGGAGGATGTGAACAAACTACATTTGCAGGGAGAATATTTCCCTGGAGAGCTGTCCCTGAGCTTCCTCTGTGGATTTAATGTTAATAGAAAATGAGAAAAAAGAAAAAAAACCTCATGGGCGGTATTCAGGGATTCTGGATCGCTGTGGATTGTTGCATGAGGAGCTCTATACCAGTGTATGTTCTTTTTCTTGTTCTTTCATTTTTTTCCTATAACATGAAACATCAAGTTTCATGTTTCATGTTGCACCTATCTCTCCTTTACCATGGACTCAGCTCTGGTGAGGCTGCATCCTGAAACCTGTGTTTAGTTCCTCACAATGAGAAAGACATTGAGGTGCTGCAGAGAGTCCAGAGAAGGGCAATGTAGCTGGGTCTGGAGCACAAGTCTGGTAACTGGCTGAGGGATCTGGGCTTGTTTAGCCTGGAAAAAGGGACGCTCAGGAGACCTTATTGCTCCCTACAACCACCTGAAAGGAGGTTGTTGGCAAGGTGGTGGTTGGCTTCTTTACCCACCAAACAAGTGACAGAATAAAGGGAAATGGCCCCAGGTTGCACTAAGGCAAGCTTAGATTGGATATTAGGAAAAAAATTCTTCACTGGGAGGGTTGCCAAGCATTGGAACAGGCTGCACAGGGAAGTGGTGGAGTCACAGCCTCTGCAAGTGCTCAAGAAAGGAATAGATTGTGGTGCTTAGAGACATGGTTTAGTGACAGACCTGTCAATGCTGGCCTAATGGTTGGACTCCATGATCTTGGAGGTCTTTTCCAACCTTAATGATTCCATGATTTTATTATCTTAGTACGGCGTACCCTAAGATCTAGTTTAGCACTTTGCATATGTCAGTGAGCAGCATGTCACTGTGTAGAGTTTATCACATAAATTAGAAGAGTACTCCCAGGAAATAACAGAACTTCTTTGCTGATAATCTCTAATAAGCATTTACAGCTAACCAGAACCTCATGTTTCCAGCACATTGAGTAAAGGTATTACTGAGCCCTGCTGTCTTTTGTTTCTATTAATGGCATCTAATCTCCTGCATAAATCACAAATATCTACTGAAATTTAGAATCATCAGTGTCTGTAATTAGTAATTTACCCATAATATATTAACTTTTAAAATGCAAGAACCTTCTTTGACTAATTTTTAACATATTTGGTTACTACCCTTTTAAAAAGACAAATTATGTTAAATATTTCTGCTAATAGCACTTTTAATGCCAGTGAAGTGCACATAATTACTTTTGAAGTTACAAACAAATTAGAAATTTACTGTATATATTTAGAAAAAAAAGCAACTTATGCTTGAATAATTTATAACCCCAGAATCCAAATTATTATTATTTTTGAATAGTTAAATCCCTACATGATTCTCTGAAGAATTTTTCTGTCTAGAATCACTTTTATGCCAGTATGGGGATTTTTTTTACTTAACAATTTTTCTTGATAGGGTATTTTATATTAAGCTTTTTAACATAGATATATACTTAGTATTTGTTGAAAAGCACAGAGGAAGATTTCAATGTTTATTTGGGGTAATTTTTATACTTTGGTTTGTTCTAATTTTCTTGTTTTCCATGATCATTCATCCTCTTCCTAAAAGAAAAAAGACACTTCTATCTTGTTCTTCCCATATTAGGAAGCTGGTCTCTTAAAAATTTTTCAGCAACAGATGTTTCTTTGATGAATTTACCAAGGGAATGTAAATATTTGCTGCTCAACAAGCTGTTATGAACCAAATCTACTTGGGCCATAAGGAAGTCCAAAGATCAGAGTTACAGAATATATGCTGATGCAGTGTCATTTTGTCTTGCATAGGCAAGTTTAGTCTTCAGTTTAGATCTGGAAAAGATTGCAGTAAAATAATTATTTTCTAATGATATAATTAAGCTTTAAATAGAAACAAATAAATTAAAATTCAAACATTTTTTTCCAATATGAAATTAGTTTCAAGAGCATTTCCTTACTGACAAAACGCAGAGTCTTAAAGCTTATCCTGAACACACAAGGTCCCTGATAGAAATTCGCATCTAAAAACCAGCCTTGATTCTAAGGAAAGTTTCAGCAGAAGGCAGAGGAAATTTTCATTTCAGTTCATTAGCTTCATCTGTAATGAACATAATATGATAGCAGCCAAATATTCAAGCTCCTTCTCTTGTTGATTTTCTTTTGTATCACAATAGTCTCCCAGATCTGTGCTGTTTTCTGCTGAACTGATATAAAAGTCAGTTTTAGGGCAAACCTTGCTTCATTTTTTAGTAAAACTACAGTAAATGAGCAAGTGTTGATTTAGGTTACATTTAACTTTGGTAGGTGGCTAACCAAGATGGTGCTCCACTCTCCTATGCTGAAACTTGACCGTGGCAAGAAATCCAGATTTAGCAGCTGAGAAAATCATACACTTCAGCTAATAATTCTACATATGGAATAGATGTGGAACAATTTATTATTAAAAATGAGTTTACTTGTGGAGGTTAACAAATCTGAGGGAGTTTTATGGATCTGACACAGAAATGAAGGAATGAAATATGGTACCTGCAAATATGCTGCTATTGGAGGGACATGAAGGGAAAAAAGGCAATGAAAAAAAAACCAAGAAAAATGTCAAAATATCTATCTATTTAAAACCTGTTTTGACTACAACTGTGATTTTATTCTTGTCTTGGTAAAAGAGTGTATTTTACCACTTAAGTTGTCAGCTGATGACTTATCTGAATGATGATTTATCCCTTCTTAAGACTGATGGTGGAGGTGGTGAGGTGCTGGAGAGAACTTTGCAGTTGATATCTTACTGCATGATGGAGTGTCCCCCTGATTACCTTTCAACATGTAAAGATTTCTCTGTGTCTCCTGCATTTCCAGCTCACTGTCAGCCTGGAGGCAGCAGTATTTTGGTTTATATACTCATCACAATACAGCCTTGTTGTTATCTATTTATCGTAAAATTCCAGTTCCTTCAATCCAAATAATTTTTTATAGTTTTTGCTTAAAATATCAAAAAATAGGCAAACAGTTAAGAGAATTTATAAAAAACATAGAGCTATGAAAAAAATTGCTTGAAATAAGAGCAAACTAGAAGGTTTCTCTCCCTTTCTTCTTTCTTCAAATGATTTTTTTCTTTCTCTTCTAACAAAACATTTATGGAAGTTTCTTCTTTGAGTGTATATTATATTTCAAGCTGCACCTTTTAGACTGTTAACCTTTCTAATCTTCAGCACAGAGCACTCCCAGAGGGCACTTCCTTCTGGTGTCTCTGTTAACCTTTATAGACCACTACTCCTCTGAAATTTTCCACAGACTTCAAAAAGATTAATTCCTTCTACTTAAAATTCATCAAGGGGACCGTCTTACTGTTCTTCCTCAAAATAAACTGCATTTCTCTGTACAACAGTGCCTTGACAGAGGTGCCATCAAGTGTTTTAAATGTTTTTGGGTGTCTGATCCAGCCTCTAACAGATGACCCAGGAGGGCACAGGTTCTCTGTAACTCCTGAGAGATGGCAAGACCTGTGTGGTTGTCTTGGATACCTCAGAGCACTGGATTAAGCTCAAATTAAGACTTCTAGCTTTTCTGTTTGATTATTTTGCCTAAAACGAGATGTGATTATAAATGTGCAGCAGCTCCAGGCAGCAGCAGCAGCAACTTTTGAGTAATTGTTCCTGCAGTCTTTTGTCTTAAGCATATTATAACAAAACTGCACATAAATGTGGCACAGCTGAATAAAGTCGAAGGGTTTAGGTAAACAGACTTTCATATTTCAGAAACAAGGAACTCTTTGTTAAGCAGAAATCATGGCAGTAGCATCTGGGTAAAATATGAAAAAAATAAGCCTGCAATGATTTTTTTATATTTCTTTAGAAAAATTAAATAGCTATGTGCCTTACACATGTCCATCAATGTACTCTCAGAGACTTCCAACTAATTTGCAAAGCATACTGTGAACTGTCTGAGTAACTACCTGAATAACTGATTTCTATGGAAAATGAGTTTTCAAGACATGTTAGAAGTATTAATTGTAGCTGAATACGTAATGCTCTTCTTTAATTTCTTTTCTGGAAATCCTTCCTCATCTTCTACAACACAGAATATCATCTGTCTCTGCTCACTAGTTACTGCTGCAGTGTATGTTTCTCCCATGCTTAGAAAGATTATTATTTCAATTTTTCCATTTGATTCCTACCAAAAATCCCCCTACAACTTGTCTACTAATCTTAAAGGTAGAAAATTTAGAGAAAACTGAATTTACTTGCTTACATTTCATGGTCTCACAGGTGGAAGGTGAGTTGCAAAGCCCCCAGTTTTTGTCCAAAGTCTGCATTTAGCCAGCCAGTGTATACTTTAGAGAAATGGCCAGCTTTTCACAGCATTCCCACTGTGGGAAAGATGATCCTGCAAATATGTGTTTTGCAAGCCTCATGAGGTGTCCTAGCCAGCTTTTAACAGCTAGCTGAGGTAATAATAACAGATTAATTGTGGTATTAATCTCACCTAAATTTAGACTACTACTGTGCACATCTGAAATAATCAGCATAAGCTATTTTTACAGTTCATAAAGAGAATTAGGCAGTTGCAGGCAGGTTTTAATTAATCTGATATTTTGAACATCCTTGTTAGGAAAAACTATATTCTAAATCTTTCTCCACTAGTTATGAAGGGAAATCAGATGACAAGTAAGATATAAACATCTAGATTGTAGAGGTCTATATTTGATCACATTTAAATATTTACCCTATGTCACTCCCAAGTTTTGAATACTATATTTTAATTTTCAGTTTGATTAATTTGTATTTTACTAGTCATCTTACCTGACTATTTGAAGGCCAGCTCTCACTGACCTATATGCCTGCAGAGCAATAATCCATATTCCATCAGTGCCATAACTGATTTCCTTTCCCATCTCCCTTATATCATGAAACCAAAACCAGTCAAACTAAAGCCACATCCATAATTTTAATGCTTCAAGCAATGTTTCATCATGACACAAAACCAGATTAGGAATATTCATACTTCTTATCCTATATCCTAAGGGTCCTAATAGATCCTAAGGATCTCATCTCTTCAGATGTTAAATAATCCCTTTCGTCACTTCTTCTGTTGAAATATAACTGCATGTGTTGCACTTGTATCCAAGTTATATTGTATAGCAAGATTGCAGGGGGAAAAAATGTAAAATAGGAGTCTGAAATGGGAAAAAAGTTATTGCTTTCTATCTGATTTAACTCAGGAAATTTATTACTAGTGCAACTACTTACAACAAAGGTGTAAAAACAAAAAGGCCAGATTTCAATCTGATGTAGATCAAGGTATAGACATCAAAACCAATGAAGGAACATAAGTCTGATCTAATTAAAGGTATAGCTATTGTGTGAAAATATTCTGATTTTTTTGTTTTTTTTTTTGTTTGTGAACAGTTGCAATGTGGGAATAGGAAATCAAAGTAACATTTCTTAAATCTTAAAGTTAGGTCTTATAAAGTTCATATTTTCTTCTGTTTCTGTTGCAGTTGCATAAACTCCCTAGGTAAGGGCTGAGCATATGAAAGATTTTTCATTGTCTCATATATTCACTTGATCTGAAAGAAAGCCTTGGGTAAAAGTCTACTATGTTATGGTTAGAACAGTGACGATTCAGAATGTGGGGTTCATCTTAGTCTGGCTTTGCTCTGTTGTAGCTCTGTTGATTGCCACTCTGTTCTGATTGTCATACTGACTTCTGATCAGCCAGCTGTTGCCTGCTTTTTCTTTGATAGGCAGGGGTAGCAGGGACTGAAAAATGCTTCTTCAATATAAAAGAGAGTTAAAATGGAAAAATCTCAGTCAGAAGGAAGAAAAGAGCTTTACTTATTTTCTCTTTGATGCTGTATTCCAGTAGACAGACAGAAGATAGACACAGAGTGAGTGTGTGGAGTGAAAGACTCCTGACAAGTATATTGGTCTCTAATGCTTATGCTCCTTTGGGAGTCTATCCTTGTGCTTGTTAGAAAGTGCTGCCCTATGGTTCTTTTACAATTCCACGTATGTCCCTGCCTTCAAGGGCTATTAGGAAGACAAGTGATTGTGCTTTAGAGTAGTTTTTTATAGATTTGAAAATTATATCTGCTAAAAGGTGTGTGCTTGGGGGAGTTGGTTTGTTTGTTCGTCTCTTTGGTTTGTTGTTTTTTGCTCCCCCAGGATTAATAAAACCCTTTTTCCAGTATTTTCTATCAGTTTATATTTTTTTTTTTTAATTTTTTTTTTCTCATCAGGTCATTGCCTATCAAAATAACTTTTTTTTTCTCAATTAGAGTGCCCAAACCCTTAATGATATGTTTGCATCCAGGTTAAATTGGTAGTGAACAGAGAGCAAGATTACCTAAATGACAATTTTTTTTATATCCTAGTATTATTATGCCAATTTGGGCAACACTTAAGACACTAATGACTTAATGTCTTATTGACTCTGATGTTCTTGAAGCACTTTGTTGCTGGTGCACAGATGCTGACGGAACCTAATAGCTTTTAGAATCTTTTGGACTATGGAGTGCATATTTGTGTCAGACTAAGTATAAGTACACATTTTTTTCTCTTTATGTAAGGATAGGTCTTAAAATGGTATAAAATGAGGTAGGCCATATGGCTTTATGTCTTATGGGATGCAAAAGAGAATGTTTTAAATGTTTTTCCTTCCTTGCTATGGCAGCTCTCCTTTGCTTTTCTCAAGTGAGATGCTGAAACACAGCTCCACTGATGACTTCTTTACTAGGAACACGGGTGAGAACATTGCTCCACATTCATGCACAGAAGAGGGGACTGCTCCACTGTACTTTACTGATACATCTATTATCCTTGTCCCTGCTCTGTGCTGCAGAAGGAAAATACAACTGGCTTGCCTCAGAGAATTTACTTCAGAAGCAAAAGAGCGGATTTCCATGGCATTTGTGAATTTGAATATCAAAATGGAAAAAAAAAAAATTATATATAAGATACTATGAACAGTATGAATTTTTACTTAAAAAAAATTTAAAAACCCCAGTTGAACAGTAGTAACAAATCCTTAGAGATAAAAGATAATAATCTCCCATAAAAATTCCAGATTCCTTTGGAAGAAATTCTATCTGTCTAAAGTAAGTTTGTTTCAGGAATACACCTCAGGAAGTAAGATTCAGTTGGCTGATGACAGAGAGGCAAGATCTTAATTCCAATGAAATTAAATCCTCATGTTGTCATATTGACATCATATTTGTGCATCCTAATGTGAAAAGCTTTCTTTAACAAGAGCAAGTAATATAATTTGCATGGTTTTGTCTGGTACTAATCAGATCAAAATAAATGTTTGCTTAAAAAAATTTTATGCTGCTAAGGCAGGTAGCACTTTTCTCATATTTACCCATCATTTTAACAGTTTTGGGATTAAATTTGTGATTCCAGGAAACAACTGTTGTGAGCCTTTGATGCAGAGTATTAAAAGAAGAGATTAGGGGAAATTACTAAAAATCAAATCAAATAAACACCTATAGTAATTTTTCTGATCTTGTACTTTACAGTCCTGAATGTGAGAAATTATTCCATATTTTTCATAAAAACATATATATTAACCCAAAAAGCAGTAGAGAAACAGTTTCTACAGTAAACTACTCCTTGGCACAACAGCATAAGTGTTGGGCAGGTGGATCTTTTACAGTGTGGCTCTCCTTAAATAAAATGGTTGGCATTTTTATTTCCAGGATAGAATTATGTGCATGTATCTGGTGGATGTGACACAGGTACTGTGAATCTAATGTGTCTGAATTTCTCCTGGTCATGCACACATCTGGATAGTACATACACTGTAATTAAAAAGGATGTTGACTGCATCAAATTATTTTGTTGTGATGTCCAATTCTTATGTTATTTCTTATTCATTCTCTCCAGAAATCCAGGAATCAAATCAAGCTGCAAGATGCTCATAAAGACTAGAAAATGCACCAAGTTTTCAAATTCTGTTCAGAAAAAAGTATTCTGCATAACAGGAAAAAAAAACACAGCAAAGTCTTGGCTGGCCTTACTCATCAACAAAACATTAAAGGCCTGTACAAAAACCATAATGTGTTACTTCTACAAGATATGGAATTCTATTTTTTTTTCCTGGAAATTCTTGTAGTAAATTTTGCATGGTTGAACTCAAAGTTTCAGTTTCTTGAATATCTCTGTACCAATCTTTTTCACACAATTTTGTCATAGGAAAAAAACCAAACACCTTAGCCATGTATATTTTGTCATGTTTCAGGAAAGTCAGTAATGATCTTTGAAAATGTGGTAATATTTTTACCTATATTGTAGCATAGATAATTACAATAGATGTAGCATAATATTCCATTGTAATATTTATTATCCATTTATCTTTTCTGTGTATTTCAAAGCAGCTTGTAAACCTCTGAATTTTTAAAAGCTTGCCTTAGAGAAAGAAATGAATTTTAAAGTTATAGTCTCAGATTAATCAAGAAAGTAGAGGCAAAGAATCACATGAAAATAAAAAAAAAACCCAAACCCTTAATCTCTTTTGAATTTTGGTACTTGTGAGTTATATATGGGAACTTTTAAATAATTTACTTTCAATATTTTACATTCTTTTACTGTCACAGAGAACAAATGGCTTTGATAAAAAGGGCTTAACAGAAAAAAGATAAATATATATTTTTCCTGCTTTATCATTAAACTAGGAAACATAAAAATAAAACTAGACTCTCATGCTTTTCCCAAGACTAGCATTTTTCATTGAAATGCTACACAAATTTCAGTTAATTCTCTTTAGCCTTTTTGTATGCCTGAGGCAGCTGCTGAAGAGTTCTGAATTTTGAGGCTTTTCAGACCTACAGCTGGAAGGAAAGGTGTGAAGTGTTTTGAGCTATTGTGTGGTTCATAGGCAGACACTATTTTTTTTTTGGATCCTTTTGTGTTTAGCAATCATTTACTTCTTTTCAATGAAGGTAATTTTTACTTATTTCCTTTTTTTTTTTCTTTTATTTTATTCATCTGCTCTGGGCCTCAGAAACAGCCAGGAGTGGTGCTCAAGTACCTGGCATCACTTGGTGACCTCCCTGAAGCTGAACACATGGAAAATGGTTGAATTAAAAAAGATCTGTCCTCTGCTTGCAGAATGCACCTTTCTAAATGAAGAGTCACCAAATGAGAAAGGGATGATTTATTTTCAAATTGCCCTCCATACATTTTGAGCAAGTTATAAGAATGGCACCTTTCATAAGGTAAGCATAGTTCTGATCTGTCAGCAGCTCCCTACAAATAAATTTTTCTAATGCTTACCAGTAGAATGAAAAGATTTTTAAAATTTTTTTCAAATATGCCTAATTTGATAGAGGAAATGGATGAAAGCAGTTTCCATTGCTGGTGCCTTACTTCCCACTGGAACATCACCCCTGAACAACAACAGTGAAATGTAGAGAATGTCATGTCCTGCTTGTGTCAACAGGTTGCTGAGGTAGCCAGGGCTGACTAGAGTGTGCAGGGATCTAAAAGACAAAAATTAAAAAAAAAAACAAACAAAAACCAGAAAGAAAACCAACAAAAAAGAAAATTTAAATCTAAACCATCAGTATTCAATATTGCAACTATCAATACTAAGCTGGCAATGTCTAATTCAAGAGTCATGTGCAGGTTATCCTGATTGTGATCTAAAAGGCTGTGCCCAGAAAGGACAGAAATATTCTGGAAAACAAGTTTCTAAATGCCTACAGCCTCTTTCCCATGGTATGAATTTTAAATCAGTTTTGGAAATGACACCTTTATTTTCATCAGGGAACCAGGTGATAAACAGGGATCCAGGGAAACCTGATAAAATCCTGATCTTAAGATAACAAACTAAGTGTTCATTACCACATTGTTATCTTGAGATAACCAAGTTATCTAAAGCTAACCAAGCTAACTACAGTGGTTCTGGTTGAAGGCCCAGTGCAATAAAGGTGAGTGTCAGAGAATTTTCTCTGATTTCTCTAAGTGGCATACTGCCACAATTTCCACTCTATCTACCGATGTCATGACACTATGTGCCTCAGAAAATCAAGCATAAAGAGGCACTCAAAAACAAATGCAATTAGAAGATGTGTTTGATCTAAAGAATATTGGCTTTATTTGCCTGGGTAGATTTTGAAAAACGTTTTTGAGGAGGAAGCTGTTATATGATGTTTAAAAAAATCAAGCATCAAAAAGATATAATGCCTGTAAGGGGAAATATAAATGGTAAACTGAAAGGAGATTAAATGAGTAACTCATAAAGTCTATAAGCTGTGGAAAAGAGAGAAGATAAATGGCTAACTCAATTCGAAGTTACAGCTGAAAGTCTATGTTTGCAGAGAGGCTCCCTCTGATGCTTTCACATAGACTCTTTATTCCCATCAGGTGATGAATGCTTAGGGAGGTTGGGTTATGGGCATAATAAATGTTCAGAACTCTTCCAAAATATGTGAGAATTACAATGCTAAGAGCACATGCCTAAGAATAATTTATAATCCCCATATCAGTCAGAACAATGTAACAGCAGCACAAGTTCATTATGCACAGGAACAGACCAGAATCTGACAGCTTTCCACTATAGTTTACAGGAAAAGAAATGTTATCTTGGTATGTCTCAAGTAAATGCTCTCAGTGATGCTTGTGCTGGCATGCTTTAACAGACACCATGTCCCTGAGTTTCCTCTTTACAAAGAAAGAGTAAAACTGCTGAAAATACACCAGTATAGCAGTGTTAATTTTCAAATAATTATCTGTACCTCTTAATGATCACACATCTAATTTCCCAGGAAGGGCACATTTTCTTGATAAGTATCCTGTTTGTGTTAAAGGAAGAGCCTGGCAGCATGAAAATATTGTAACAGTTTAAATTAAGTGTTTGGGTTTCATAATGAAACCAAATAATGACAAGTTTCTTTCCAATTTTTGCATGTATGTAAGATCTGTGGGAAGCCACACATAATGGCTGGTAAAGCAGTTCACATGAATTTTCTTCATAGGCAGAAGTTCTATGGTTCTTGGAGATGACATTCAAATTTCAATAAAACCATGTGATTTAGATGGAAGAAATATTTTAGGGATGACAAACAGAGTACTGACTGATTGTGGTTTAGGTCCATTTATTTTGTATTTAATAAGCAAACTCAGGCATAGTTATGAGGCATCAAGAAAGACGTGATGATAATTTGTCCCAAAGGCTTGTTGGGTCGTGTTAGCCTTCAACAGAGTGAAAGGAAATAAAACAATGACACTTAATTTATCCTGAGTGTAAATTCTTAAACAATGTAAATACTATGCTGCCAGCCTCAAAAGTAGGTAGGTAAAGAAAATTGAAAAAAAAATCATTAGAGGTTAAGAAACGTTTCATTTGCAAAGGCAGACACTTAATGGGTCACATTTTCATTTTCTATGCAGCTTTATTCCTGAGTGAGGCAATAGCCTGTGGTGAATATATGAGATCTTGTGGCTGAAAATCATGTCATATTACATAAGCATAATGACAAAGGAATTACAATTGTCCGAGGAAATGTAAATCTTTCATGTCTTAACATTTGTGACTTTCTACCTAAATAACCTCAATTTAATCTATTTTTATATAAAGATTATGTAATTGATAAAGATTTGTATTTAATGCAAAACAGGTAAAAATGCTATGAATGTGTTTTCTCCAATGTAATGTGGAACTAAACTAAATTTGCAATCTTAACATCTGGGGGTGAACACAGAATTCCTGTGCCATGTTTATTGATGTGTTACCATTTTTGTGTTACTGTGTAATTGTCACATTAAAGCATCAGTTACTATTCTCTACTTTTTCAGAAATACATGCACAGAAGGACATTGGAGTTTATAATACCCAGGAAATGAAACACCTTTTCCACGGGGAAAGCGAGGGGAGGGAGGTGCTCTTATCCTGAAGGTTTTCTTAGCCTGAAGTTTTTCTCCTGTTAATGTTCACAGGCTTTGTGCAACTAAGAAGGAAATGGATGTATTACATCTTCTTGAAAACATCCTGTGAGCTTTTAATTTAATATATGAAAAAATGGCTTTTTAGAATTTAGAATTTAAAATACAGAAAAGCTTGTGAAATATAAAGAGTAGACTATAGACTCCTGATCTGGTCTGTCTAATTTGTGCTTTTCTTTATTTATTTTTTTTTTTTATATATATTGTTCCCAGCTTCCTTGGCTCTCTCTCAGCAATCCCTGTTATTTTGGTTTCAGAAGTAGTTATTTTGATTCAGAAAGTATGATCATTGCTGAAAGTAAAGGCTGCTGAGTTACAGCAACAATTCTACAATTTCTTTCCTTGTGGAAAGAGTGATCCCTTGTGACAGTCTTTGATGGCTGGGGGAGAGCAGAAGGCAGGCTCTGCCACCTCAGCCAAGTTTGCCTGATGGGAAAATGTTATATTCTTTCCTGTTTAAGCACTGGAAGTAGTGCTAAACCTATGCATAACAGGAATGGAGATGTCTGGGAGTCAATCCTTAGTCCTAAACTGCACATCCAATGATTCACATAAAAGAAAATGACACTGGTTTAATCACAGAACCTGTAGTTTCACACTATAACAAATCTAAAAGTCTATTTACACTGGGACTCTACATTAATGCTAGGACAAGCCTCAACTGTACTTGCCAACCAGTAACAGCTTACAACATTTATAAAAGAATTTATGTACAGAGGGCAAAGCACTCTCTATTATTATTGGTGTAAATCTACCAGAAAATTTCAGGCATGTACAAGTTTGTAAAAGTCATCTAGGTGTGTTGACATTTTATATTACATTGTGACAAAAGAGAACATTTCTTCATTTGATGATTAACTGTAACTGATGATACATACAATTTATGTTACCAAATACTTGTATTTTGATTTTGAATCACAAAAATTATAACTTTTTTTCTGATTTAGATCTAGCTGTTTGATCATTAGACATCCTTTGTTTAAAATAGCTTGGGCATGTTTTAAAATATCAACTGTGTAGTGCTCTAAATATTTCTAATGTTATGTTTCTCTGAACTATACAATCCATTTTTATTCCAATTTATCAGTATAACTCATTAAGTTTTCAATTTGATTTCTAGATGATTATTTTATTTACAACCCAGGCCTTGCTGAAAATTTGCATCCAGAATTTAGTTTAGAAAGTCAAAAATATGCTCAGTGGAAAATCTTTTTTGCTTTCTCATATAAAAATTATTTTGAAAGTGAGACTAGAATGCAAGCTATCTATTTTTCTGATCTTGTAGTTCTGAGCCTAGAGTTAAAAATTTTGTCTTTAAGGATTTATTTTCTTCCTTTCAGCTATTTCGCTTTGTAACTTGATGTTATAGTGTGAATGTTGGTTCCCTTAATTCTTCTTCCCAAGTCTTTTAATTATACCATGACCTAAGATTTTTATGTAGTATCTCCAGCTACAATTCCCTACCTTGTCCAACATTGGAATTTTATATAAAAATGAATAATGTATACAACACAGCATTAATTGTTCTACTCAGACTGTCGTGTTCTTTCTCAATTCCCCAAACTCACATCCTATCACTTCTACTCAGAAAGTGAATTTTGAGTTGACCAGCTCACTAGATCTCTGCTGCCAGCACAAGGTAGTAACACACAGCGTTATGTTATCACAGCAGTAATAGGGTCACTGGAATTTAAATGCCAAAGCAGACACTAAATACAAAATCATGACAGGAAGCATGCTTCTTGTATCTTATATGGAGAGAAAGGCATTTTACTTTATGTGCAAAATAAAATAGCATTCCAGTGTTCCCTGACTCAGAAGTCTGAATTTTTGGATTGTTTCCTTACAGAGTAATTTTGCTCTGCCTTCCAGGCCATAACAAGTTTATGCCCAGCTCACTTGGTGCTCACATAAAGAAATCCAATTCTCTCTGCTTGCAAACATATATGTTGATTGTATCATGAACTGTTTTCTTCTCTGAGGGGCCTTCTAGGGAGGAAAGAAGATCAGAATTATAGTGACTGTTCTCTCACATGCCAAACATTCAGCTGCAAGCCTTCTACTGCACTTTTGCCCTGGGAAATGTCATAAGTGCAGATTCTTTGGGGAAGCTCGCAGAATACTTGTTTTACCATACCAGGATCTACTTCTACAGCCTTTGAAGAGGTTGTAATTAAGTGTGCACTGTTTTCTCCTCCTTTACTTCAATAAAAGTAGGACTATACACATCTTTCTGAGTATGAACATTACAGTATTTTGCAATTCATCTCAGGATGCTAATTTTACATCTCATCTGTGAAAAGGTCAGAGTAAATATGTTATTTCTTGGCTTCTGAATTGATAATGACATCCACAACAACCACAAATATCTCCTGGCATTTCTCTCTATCTGGCTTTCCAGAAAAATTATAATGAGTATTTTTCCAAAAACTTATGCACATGCTTTTATTGTTTTTCTCATTTCCATTTCTCACAGCATAAAGAGATACAATTCATGATGACTCGCTTCTGTATTTACAAGATTTGGGCTGAACTCTGAGCCTGGAGCTGTTGGGTGCTGAAGATGGCAGCTGAGAAGCAGTCTCCACTACAGCTGGTGAGAAACACATACACCAGGAATTACTCCTTTTGGATCCCATATACCTTCTGCTTTCCACATCTGTTCTTTTTGTTCTTGCAGTTAAAGTAATGCTTTTTGGTTTGGAAGAACTTGAGCATTTTTAATGTCAGAGCTCATACGGAGAGATTAGACTAACTTCATTCACTCAGCAGCCAGTCATCCTTGAAATAAAACCTAACAAAATAAATTTTTACCTTTTAGAGTAAGACTAACATGGCATTCTCTTTATATGTTCAGATACTAAAGGAAACAAAACCCTCTTAACGCACCAAGCAGCAAAATGACCCCAGTGAGCTCATACTTCTGTGGCATTTTTGCCACTACATCAGGAAAGGGTTGCTATGGAGCAAAGGTTGCTGCTAAGGTGACTGTAAAGCAACGTTTCTTTTTTCCTTCCTTTATTTTCTTGAAAGACCTTATGTTTCACACTTGTTGAAATGGTAACGTTTTACTTTTCTTAAGAAACATCCAGTATCCCAAAGCATGCACTGGACTTGCTTCAATGAGAATATCAGCCAGCAAGAGCTACCTTATTGAAAACCTATGCAAAATTTTCTCATTCATTTGTAATTTCCACTTAAGTTATCAGATGTCATTTCCTCACTATTTCCTCCTAATTTTGCTACACTTCCTGCTGTCTGATGTCTTAATTGGCTAAAGATAAAAGTACTCATTTGTTGATCTTTTGGTATTGTTAAGTATAATTGCTTATGTCCAGCTCTTATTGACTGAAGTTGAGACAGTTCCTGATGTAGTGAAACTATGAGCTACCTTTTTGCTGTAGGTGTTTTATCTGAAAGATGATGACTGTGATACAGCTCTATGACATGCAATGAAGATGACTTCTCTGTTTGCTGCTGTACCTAGACCTTTGCAGTGAAATATGTTGCAGATATGTAAAACTTGTTACTACTTCAAATTCTGACCTATTATTCTCTTTTGCTTTCTTTTTTTGTCAAACTTTCACTTTTTTGCAAAGAGATAAGTCTTAGTAGGCTTTTAATTTAATGAATTTTTCGTATTACTAATAATTAATATTTAAATGTGCCTTAGTACATGTAGAAAAATATATTATGAACTAATTAGAGGTGATTATTAATTTGTAATTAATCAAATGAAATACTCTACTGGATTTAATTCAGCAGAAAATCTAAAATTTCTGGTCCTTTCAGTTTTTAAAAGACTAATTTTAGGATAGAATAAGTGTATTTTGATGTGCTTTCTTTCATGGCTCATGCCATGAAAAAAAACAGATTAAGAAAAGATAAGCCAATAAAACTAACACCTTCTAAGGCAAAGAGTAAAAACTTTCAAGAAGTATTCTTCTAGATAGGTCTATGCACCTGGTAATATGTTTAAAGATGAATGAATGAAACAGTAATTTGTAATAAAGGGAGGTTTTACTTCATTTACTTATCTGTTTTTATTCCCTGGCTGCTCTGAGTTATAGGGTGTTAGGAAATTTATACAACAAATCCGTATATCTATTTATCTGTCTATCTATCTGAATCTAAGGAAGCTGCCACAGCTAGAATTCAGCAGTAATTGAAAAGAAACTATAAATTAACCAAGTTAAAAATTTCAAGATAATAGATGCTCAAGGAGAGTTTTTCACCTCTTACCATTTTTAAAATTGCTTTTCTAACTTTTTTTTCCTCCGAGTAATGGTGCTATTTGGAAATGTTGAACTGAATGAACACTAGGAAAGCCAAAGGGGTAAGATGGTTGGCATATGGTCAGCAAAACTACCCATCCCTATCAGAAAGCACAGTTCTGAGCCCATAGGGTGTTTTCTTTGAGCAGGTATGTGGGACTTGAGTACAGAAACAGGGTGTGGATATCATTCTGTCTTAAAAGGTGGCAAATAAAATATTTCTTATTAGTTCCACAGTACTGTTAATAAAAAAACCCCAACAGCTTCTTTTAGGGATAGATCAATTTTTATTGGTATTATAGACTAGCCAGACAGAAAAAATATTACTCAGATTTACAGTACTCTGTGACCCACTGCTAGAGCTCCAAATGTGGAGTTCACACTACTGCCATAATTTTCTCATCATACTTTAAAAAATGTAATTGCATATTAGTCTGAGGTGTAAGATTGTGTCCATTTTATAAAAAAAAAAATCTTTACTATGCAGAATGCATTTTGTTTCCATAATGGTGGGATATATCTGTGTGTAAGCACAGAGCATTTGTGTGTGTATGAGAATGTGTGTGTGTTGTGTGATCTATATGTAAATTTCTTCTCCAATAAATTAAAAAAAAAAATTAAAATCTGGAAAAAAATACAAATCTAAATTAAACAAAATATACATCTTAGTTGTTCTATGCCCCCTTAAAAATGTATTTACATTATGAAACAAGCTGTTCATGTTAAACTTAGTAAAATGAGCTGTATCCATTCCACAAATACAGCACAACCATTAACATCTACATGCACTTCATAACCCTGGTTACTGGTATCTAGCTCATGTTGTAGTCTTGATTTCTTCTTTTCTCCCTCTCACTTTTCCACTTATTAAGTGGCTTCAGAAAATCTTTTCATGAAGCAGAGGCTAATGAATAGCTGATTTTGTGGCTTTTTCAAAGTACCAGAAGGATTTACTGAAATTTGTTTTGTCCTTTTTATGACTTTATTATATATGAAATAAAAGAATATATAGCCTTCAAAATATTTCTGGATAGCTCCCTGATTTTCAACTGCTATCATACTCTCTGCTTTTAAAACTTAAACTGCAAGCTACAATATAAATGTATATGCATATTCTTGGAGAAGATATAAAAACTTTGTCAAGATAGACATATGAATTCAAAAAGGTACACAAAACAATACCTTTGCCTGTTTCTCATAGATGGAAAACACTGTAAGAATTCTCAGCCACTAATACATTTGTCTTATTTTTAATATCTTTTTTTCCACAACATTTTGGAAGACTTGTTGCTAATCTATCCTTATGACTTAAATATTTGAGAGAAGGGGGAGATGTCATGAATCCTGTTTCATTTTACATTTTTACAACTCAGCACTTACTGCCTTGTAGGAAAAATCCAACCTCCTAATGCTTTTTCCTCCATTTCTCTTCCAGTCTCATCTCCTTTCTACACCTGAAAGTCAAAGTATGTTTGTTCATTTGCAGAGAGGAGTGTAACTGAATCTTCAGTTTCCTCTGATTTTTATGGGACAAGTTAGAACAAACTGAAAGAGATAGATAAAGATTTTAAGATAAATTTCAGTATTTTTGTTTCACTTTATGTCTTGGGAATATTTCTTGATAAAATGCAGTCCCCCGTTTGTAATGGAGAATTCTGAGGATACATTTTGAATGTCATCTCTGCTCTCTGTAGTCCCTTGAGTGAAACTCTGGAGAATGATTGGTCATGGGCAAAAACTCTTAACATTCAGATCTTTTCACACTCTTTTCCTTTGAAATATCTAACTCTGTGAAATTAGGTGTACACTTCTGTGTTTCTGTTCTTTATGCAATGTATCTGAGATGCTTTCTCTGGTATGATAATTTGGCTAGCTTATCTTTCTTTGCACACTCTTTTGCATCTCATTGTCCATCCATGTCAGCAAAGTCTTACATTCTCCTTCATGGAATAATTTGATTATGCTGTAGAATTTACAGTTTTAAAATCCTTGCAAGTTTTCATGCCTGCATAGTTGAAATTTGCCTTTTAGAATAATACACTTGTACATCAAAAGTCTTCTCAAACCAGGATTTTGGATATAATGTCTTTATTTTGTCCCTGCCCTGTATGTTCTATTTATGAAGTATGAAGGAAAAGTAGAATCTTGAAGATTGAGAGGAAACAAAAAGATCAGCTTCCAAGTGAAAATAGCTGCTTTACCTTCTGGTAAAATTGTTTCTTAAAATAAGTAAAATAATTATAAATATATAAACTTAATATATTTCAGTAAATTATAAAACAAAATCCTTGAAAAATAGTTTCTAATTTACTGTAATTTGTGTATGAATTTATATTTACTATAATACAATTTTGTAAACAATAAGGTTGCAAAAATAATTAGTTTCTTCTTTTTGCTACACTCATACTTTAATTCCTATAGAATCCTTCCTCTATGGACCAAAAAAAACTTGTCAAGGTCAGAGAAAGTAATCTGGCATTATATGTGACTACAAAATTATTTTAGCTGGTCAACTGGTAAGGAGACTTACTGTAGAGTTTTGTTTTATTTATAAAAAATACTGCCTTACTCTTGTCCCTGCTTCTGCCTCCCTAAATGACACAAGGTACCTGGGAACAGTTCAAATCTCAGTGGTGCTGTTTCAGTTAGCCTTGCTCTGAGCTACAACTACTTCAGGGAAGCAGATTATCCCTTTAGTCCTTAGCTGCCTGTGCTGGTGTTGGCTGGGCTATGGTAAATTTTCTCTGCAGCAGCCTCTGTATGGGGCTGTGTTTTGGATTTGTGCTGGAAACAGCATTGATAGTCCAGGTATGTTTTAGTTGTTGCTAAACCTTGTTTACACAGAGTCAAGGCCTTTTCTGCTCTTCACCCCACCCCACCAGTGAGGAGGCTGAGGGTGCACAAGAAATTGGGAAGGAACACAGCTGAGACAGCTGTCCCCAGCTGACCAAAGGGATGTCCCACCCCATATGGCTCATGCTCAGCATGTAAAGGTGGGGAGTGAAGAAGGAAGGGAGGAAAATCTGAAATGATGATGTTTGTATTCCCAAGTAATAAATTCCTCATGTGAGATGAAGCCCTGCTTTCCTAGGGATGGCTGAACATCTGCCTGCCCATCGAAGTGGTGAAAGAATTCCTTGTCTTGCTTTGCTTATGCTAGTGTGGCTTTTACTTTCTCAAGTAAAATGATTTTATCTCAAACCACAAGTTTTTTCATTTTTATTTCCCGATTCTCTCCTCCCTCCTGGGGTTAAACCACAACACTTCTCCACTGGGATTACTGTCTGCAGGTTGTTGTATGTGTTATGCTGCCCACTGCAAATTGAACACATATGAAATCATTCTCTGTGTCTGTCTCACAGTCCACTAAACAGCCAGGAAATGAAATTAGCTTTTCTTCATTACTAACTCAAATCATATAAAAGCAAGAATATTACAGAAAATAATTCCATGTACTATACTCTAGTTTGGAGATTTTATGCAATTGATTTAGGGGCTTTTTGGTTGTTTTTTTTTGTTTGTTTTGGTTTGGGTTTTTTGTTTGTTTGATTTGTTTTGTTTTAAAACAATAGTTTCTGATTCAGATGCACAGCACCTGAGAAAAACTCTAAAATTTCTACTGTATCTCCTTTGTTTCGTGTATGATAAAACCTTTGTCATGCCTATTCTTTATCCATGCTTTGGTATTTCTTCATCCTTGCATTATCTTCCACAAACCATTTCCAGGTTTCCTTTTCCAGTGTATCATTTTCACATGATCGAGCTGAAAGCAGGAGAGCTTGTTAAGACAAAATGTTTCCTCTTTTTTATCCTTATTTACTCTCTTTTAATTTATTTAGGTATTTAATCTATATTTTCCATTTTCCAGAGAATACTTAAAAAAAAATTAAAATCCTGTTGTCTGGCATACTAAAAGGTGTAGCAAACGACGATCTTGCATGAAGGCCAAGTAGATTTCAAACAAACATATAGTGACATTTCACTCACTGGTGTTTGCTATTTACTTTATTTCAGGTGTCAGCACATAGGTAAGGGAGAATAATTCTTTCATTGACAGAATACTGCACCAATAAGGGATTTCTGTAAATAATGTAACTTGCTTATAAAACAGTACACTGCTATAAATCTCAAATACATATAGCCTTCTAACATCAACCATCAAAAATTTTACATTTTCCTGGAGGAGCACACATGAACACAGGGAGAGATTAGCTTGTGGATGGAAGGAGAAATGAATGGAAAATTTATGATTTATATAGTACCCAGTTGGGTTCTGCCAGACAATTTGCTTGTTTTTGTTTGTTTGTTTTGGTTTTGTTTTGTTTTGATTGGTGATTTAAAAAAAAGGGGGGGGCGGGGATAGGTATAACTTGCTGTATTTCCAAAGCAAAACTCTGCTTAGATTCAAATTGGAAGCACTGTATATCAACATTTCCGTATGTGGGAGGGAAATGCTTAGGTAAGATTCTCGTGCCAGGTGCAGGTGGCACCCAGGAGCCGACAGAGGAGCTGCAGGGCTGGGGTTGGAGAGGAAAGACCAGGGGCTATCACGTGCCAGGTACATCCCATCCCAACCACAGGGAGCCACCACAGGGCACAGCTGAGCCCCCCACTCATGGCATTTCTTGGAAAGAGTATTCAAGGAAGGGCATAAATCACCCTTTTATAGTGTTTTATGTTATGGTATGGAAAGAGAGGTGGACAGAACAAAGAAGAGTGTGATGAAGGTCAACATCAACTGAGGCGAAGGTGTTGACACACCAGACCAACACAATTAATTTAAATTTCTCCAGGTTGAGCCTGTGCTGACCATAGGAAGATCTGGTAAGCATTTTCCCTGCCTTTATCCTGACCACAGGATTTCTCCTTCATGTTGCATTTTCAACCCTCTCCCACAGAGAGTGGAGAGTGAGTGGGTTAGGTGGGTACTTGGCTGGTAGGCTTGGTCGTGCTCATGGACTCAAACTGAAGCACAATGTGGAGCAAAAGCAGCTGCAGAAATATAGGAGAACAGCAAAGGGTGCTGGAATTTTCCCTATTTCCTCTTTCTTCATGGATCAACAATACAAGTCATCAATTGCAGTTCATCAGATTTACAGGTTCTTGCTGACTTTGTTTGGATAAAACAATAGGATTAATTTATATCACCACTGGATGAGATAATATACACAATTTTGTCCTCTGGAGAACTCACTAATTTTGGTGCACTAGCCAAGCCAAGTATTTTTGTCAGTTCAAAGGAGGACCAGCAGATCAATTGAGTGCCAGTTCTGGATGTCATCATTGTTACAAACCTACTGATCCTCCAGGAGGCCACAAGGGGAATTTAAGCTGCCTTAACAACTCTGCGCCACTCTCAGCTTCCACCTTTCTACATTGTCATGCTCAGTGAACACCATCTCTCTCAGATTTTATGGTAATAGGTAAGTTTATAATGGTATTTTGTCAAGTAAGACATAAAAAATAGTGCAATTAATGTAAATGTAATGATTTTTTTTAGCCACTACTTTTTTTAATATCAGCGCAATAGATTTTCATTTACGTGTAATAGATTAAATGGAATTACGCTGCCAATTTTTAGATTAAATTCATAAAAGCTATAAAAATAAGTTAAGTAAACATATGATTTTTTTCAGCTGTCTTCCATGCAAATTGCAAGCAGAAATATTTATTTGTTTTCCCAGATATTAAATTTCTGTTGGCCAAATTGTGCCTATGGGTATAACCACGCTGAGGTTGTTTAAAGTATGTTTTTATTTTCTGTAACGATTGATGTGTTAGGGAATTTCAGGAAACTTGCCTGAAGGAATTTTTCTTTATAGTGATAGGAACAAACCCCTATTAATTGAAAAGACAAGCCAGAACGATTTTCAGGTTCTAAAGAACATTATAAATTAATGGAACCCCTAAAGAGGGATCAGAGTTATTTTGTTTCAAAAAGTATTTGCTTGCATTTCTCATTAATTAAATATGATCTCAAGTATGAAAGTAGATAAAATTGATTCTGTACTAATCAACACATATTGCCTGCCTATGGCAGTAATATTATGCTGATGCACTCAGTGAGAGTGGTCTGAAATCAATACAAAAGCACTCAAAGCAATGCTCATAGCCTTCAGCTGTGATGTTTTCAGGCTGTTTGCTTTATAATTAACAAAGCTAACAAATAGTATGGGGAAAAAATATTAAACCATGCAGATTTTCTGAGAAGGAAAATAGAATGTTATTGGGATTTAAGGTTTTTGTTATTCTTACGTTACAGCAAACTACATTTTTTTGCTCAAGAAGGTCATTATGGAAACCACTTGTAAGTTTCTTGGGTTCATACATTTGGGGTATACTTAGTTTAGGAAATTATTTTTTTCATTAACAAAAGCATTCTGATTGATAATTTTTTGTTTGTTTGTATACCATTTTTGGTCATAATTATTTTCATTTAGACTATAAGTCTCCTATGATCAGTATCATGCCTTCACATGTTTTTGTATTATCACAATTTTATATGGATGAGAACATCTGAATTCACTTGTAAGGTCTTACTGTGTCAGATCAATTACACAGTAATTGTAGTGTCTCAGAAAATTCTGGCTTCCTGTTACATTGGAAAGACTTTTTTGTATGTTAAATTTTAATCTCAACAGAAAAATAAGATAATGCACAACAAAAATGCTAATAATTTAAGTGATGCTACTTTAAACACTGGAAATATTTGAAAAATTCTACCTTCTTGAGGATGTGATGCTCTCTGATTCATAAATGTTTCAATTTATTGGAAAAAATTCAATAAAACCCCAAAACAAAAGACTCACTAAGCAGGAAATAACACTCCAGTACCCAAAAGTTAAGTAATTGATTGTAACTGACTTTTCTTGGAAAAAGTAAATTATTCCAGGACATATTATGACTAAGAAATAACTATACCCCAAAACCCCAACAGGAGTTAGAGCTGGTGCAGCCTTTCATTGGGACCCAGAAGAGTGCAGAACGATTGCGCATCTCCCTCATGTTTATCCTTCAAAATGTCAACAGGTTTGACTGAGATTTAAACATTTAGAGCAGAAATTAAATTTTATTAGTACCAATGGGAACTGTGGGGAAACAAGTAAGCAATCTTACAGTAAAATCAGCTTTAGAAGATAAGTGACATTTAGTTCATATGAGACAGCATATGCTTTGTCTCCTTTCTTCAGCTGTGGAGATGTCAGGCTTTGGGCTAGATGATGACTATCCTCAACTCCAAGTCCTCCTCTCCTTGTTTACTGCCAAGTAAATCTGGAGATATCTCATTTCTCAGGACAATTCCCAGTGATTCTCACCATTGCAGGGTAGCAGAATTGAGCATTTACAGTTCAGTGCAGGGTCCTTCAAAAGATGTAGTGTGAGATCCTATATTTGCCATAGCTTGAAACAGCAAACTCCCAGCAAAGAAAGCAGCACATACCTTTGTAATTTTTTTCCTGTTATAACTGCTGAATCTTGTAATTTTTTTCTCTGTCCTGTGTGATAACTTGCCTATTTAGATCAAAAGCTATGTAAAATATGAAAAATAGGCGTATGGATCCTGGAGTGAGAACATGTCAAGGCATACAGCTGTACGGCTCAGACCAATCATGACTTGATTTTGAAGGCAAGGCCTCCTGGAGCTCATTTGTCTACAAGGCTGTGCACAAACTGGCACCTCACAGTGGGGTGCAGAGCTGTCCCTCAGCACAACCTCTCTCCCTAGCTATAGCTTTACCAGTGTGCTACCCCTTACTCTGAATTTTGGAGCAGCATTCAGCCTCAGAGAAGCTAGGGTGTTAAAGCATCAATTCTGTCTGGTCCATATGCTGGGGAAAAAAAGTCAGGAAAAAAGACAGATGGCATGTTATTCCCAGGACCTGAAACAAGCCAGTCAGGCATACTGCAGCTCAGATGTGTTAAGGTGGTTTCTTCATTAAACTAAAGATTAGTGACTCATAAAGAACAAATTTACTATAAAATTGCATTTTTTTATCTTGCCGAATTTGCTAAATGTTGTTTAAGCATAACAATGATCAGAAAGCATGTAAATAAATCATATTGTTGTTGGGGATTGCTTTGGTTTCTAAGTTCTCTTAAGCCTCTCAGGTAGTAAAATCAAGTTATTAGCAGTTTTGTTACTCATGTACATATTTTCAGTTAATGTGGTTCCATTTAGCCTTAAAAGTAACATCATGACTGCTAAGTGAGTTGTAACATCAGACAGAGATCATGTCTACCTACCAGCTGGTTCAATATCAAGAGGCAAACACTCTCAAGAGTTTAGTCACTCAGAGTCAGGCTTTTGAGTGGGGACAGTTTGGGACTTGGTGTTTCTGTGGAGTATGGTATTGGAGTAGGGTTACCATTTGTGCCAAATGTTTGCAAAAGTTATTTAACATTTATGAAAATATTTAATTGTAAAGAAAACAGAAAAATAAGTATTGTGTTGATTTTCAGGAATATAAGTGCTTTATAAATATTGCAGATTTATTGCATAAAATCCAAACACATAGGAACATTTACAGCTGCCCCTTTTCAAGGAGAGAGAACTGAGGCATCTATTGACAAAGGCCAAAACTATTAAGTGGCATCCAGACTTGCCATGCTTAGTTTGATAAACCTATTCTTGTGTTGCTGGGCATTGGAGGCTTTTTCCTTAGATTTAAATTTATTACTTTTTTCCCTGCCAGGTTAAATCTGCAGTATTGCATGTGTTTGAAACTGACTCTTGCATTTGGATGTAGTAATGAATACTCACTAATTCTACATACGCAGTTCCAGTTGTCTTGTACTGGGCATATAGAAAAGGAAGAAGACATGACTATTGATAAAAATTCTTGTTCCACTTGCTCAGCATCCTGCTCATGGATAAGGTTTCTGTCTAGTTGTCTATAGTAATATTTTCCTAATTGCAAAATAGTCTGATTTGTTTGTGCACTGTGAATTCCTTGTTTTTCAGTCACAGAAATGATTGAAGCAGAGCTTAGATAATTTTCTAGTGCATAACATACATTCACAGGATTCTGTTTTTATGAACTCATATCTGAGTACTTAAATTGTAATTAACTCTTTAGAGATAGCCAAAGATTGCAATTGAAAAGCATTTCTCAGAAATGGCATCAAGTCACCTCCTGGATATAAATGACATAAAAACGACCATTATCATCTAGAAAATGATATGATAAGCTGGAAAGAAGGACCAGAGGAAACAAACAAAGTATTAAAGAACAGATGAAAGAAAGTACAATTACAGCTTGTTCTTTAACAATTTTTTTAAGAAGAATTGACTGATGGAAAATAAGCACCATCTGTGTTATATGTTAGCATTTAATGTACATCATCAGTTTGTATTTAAGCAGCTTTACTCCATGGCAGAGGTTGAAGCTAGCTGAAAATATAGAAGTAAACAAATTATTACATTTAACTAAGGGATTTGAATATTGTCATTATTTATCAAATAATTTATTTGACAAATAGTGTTTTGACTGCTGCAGAATTGGTTGACTATCATAGCAGTATTTGTTGAATAAATTAGTCAATGAAAAATTACAAAAGTTCAATGAATATGGTATTTGATAAATAATATTTAGAAAGCTCAACTATACATATAATTTTATTTTCTGAATCCTGTATTAAGCAGAAAGTAGTAAAATTTTATCCCCCTACCTCCTCCAGCTTTGGCCAAGTGGGAACAATTGGTTTGGGTTCTTGCAATACTGTTCCTCAAGCTGTACAGGAATGAAACTGAAAATAAGGTACTTGTCCTAGAAAAAACCTATTTGGTAGATAGTATAATGATATTAAAGACACGAAAGGCTTCATCATTTTTTTTAAAGGTCTGACAAGTTTTTGTAGTGCTCCACATTTAAACATCGTGGAAGTTTCTCCTCAAAACCAAAATCTAATTTTAATTTCACCACTTCTACCTTTCTGTTTAGTATAATGATGATTGGAGACATGCTTTACTAAGAGCATTATTTCTTATCAAAGATGCCAATACAAATTAGAAATGAGGATTACACACAGACACACAAAATCCTGATATTTAAAATTTACTTTACTTGAAATTGGCATTTTTAATATCCCTAATGCAGCAGAGTTTTAAGTTGCTTCAATTGAATAAGAAATGAACTATCATTACACTGCTCTGTGTATGTATCCTTTCTTCCTACAACTGACAGTAACAACCTTTAATTCTTTCAAGTTTTTTAGGAGCAACTCCAGAAAAAATAAATCCAAAATTAAGATGATGGTGGCTATTTGAAATCATATGTCATCTTTTTTTTTTTCTCTGTGAGATATTGCAAACATTTTTTAAAGACATTTTAAAATCAGCTCCAAAGGAATACTATTTAATGCCCTTATGTAGGGGGTCAGCATAACTGGCTAAAATTTTTCTCCCTTTACCCGTCTGATGTCCTAGCTAGTGCCTAGAGGCATGAAAGATATGTATTCAGGAAGAGATGTAGATCAGAAGCAGAAAACAAATGTCAAGGCAGAGAAGCTGCCTGGCCCTGCAGAGCTTGCAAGGAAAGAGCTGGCGCAGCAGCAGCGATTCTGTCCGTATGGGGCCTTAGGCACCAGCATCTCCTTAGTGTCTGCTTTGCCTCACCTGTGCCTCATGTTTTAATTTTTCTGGATATTGAAATACTTGATGAAGTGTTTTTACCTGATACAGAGGCTTTTGGTATAGGATGGGACAGAATGGAGCAATTGAAATTTTAAGGAAGGATGACACAGCAGGGGTTAGAGATGAAAAGGTGTTTTTGAGGCCTTTGCCTGCCTGTGTGTCTGGCTTGTGCTGCAGCTCCCTGTGGGCTGCTTGAGATCCTGCTGAATTTTCAGTCTTGTTTTTCATTCTCATCTGTTAGGGAAGAAATTGTATGTGTAGGATCATGAAATGGTATTAATTTGGATTTAATATGCACGACATGAGGGGTAAATAGTTTGTGTCACATCCAGAAGAAGTTAAATTCTGACATTAACTGTGAAGAGCGAAACTGTATAAAACCAGAATAGATACTGCTGCAGTGATATAATCAGGATGAAATTTTGGCTTTGTTTCAGTCAATGAGAGATTTATGCTTGATTTAGTAGTCAGGAGGTCATCACTCACAGAACTAAATCAGATGTTAAAATAAGTTTTGTCCTTTGGTTTCAGCAAATATTCTAACCATCATCTAAGTCAGATAAAAAAATTGATAGCATGGATTTAAACATCTGCTTGGATAGTTTAACTGTAAGCACATAATCAAATTTTGTTATTCCAGAGTAGCAAATATGGAGTGAAAAATCCCAGGAGCAACAACCCTAATTTCTTTGTGATACATAGTATCAACTGGCAATATTTTACCAGTTTCCTTATGCTAGTTTAACCAAAAAAGTGAACAAACAAAACCAACAAAACCAGACATTCAAATGCAATACCCCAAAATCATCTATCAAGACTTTATCTTTAATCCTTAATCTGTAAACTATGCTGCTTCAGGAAGCAATTAACAGACAGGTGTCATTAGCTTCTGTGTGTTTTTATATTTTTTAGCAATACTGGTATATCAAACATCCAATCTTCAGGAAAAAAAAAGGGATACCACAGTTTTACTTTGCTTTGTTCTTTTTGTTGAAGCTGCAAAGTTAGAATGCCTGTTTATTTTGGTGAAGAATTTAGGGATTTAAAATAAAACCTCCTTAAATTTGCTGTCTTAATAACTGAGTGCATCCACATGCTATCTCTAATATAACCACAGGTAGTCTGCCTTCTGTCATGCTGTGCTTTTAGGATAAGGTATAAGAACTTAGATAAGTATGTTTTTCTCATGTTCATCTAAAATCTTGCTGAAATTTAAAAGCAAAGTAATGGATACAAGCCATTGCAAGCTATTTTACACACACACATACACACAAATATATATATATATATTTGCCACTGCCAGACAGCAGGTATGCAGGTAATATGTTTTCAAAGGCTTGTCACAAAACATAAAGAAACACACACAAAATAGACATTAGTTTTAACTATGAGTTGAGGACTTTTCCTATTAAAATCTATGTCAAAACTTCTACTAAATTAGCTTCTGACAGAGCAGAACACTGATACAGCTCCAGAACACATTTCGACTTTTTGCTGCTTCTTTTGCATTTTCCTCCTCATAATTCTGCACCTCTGATTACAAAGATCCACTGAGTTTTTCTCTCAGTTGGATCAGAAAATCATCCTGTTAATGAGAAGAGTAGTTTTGAGCTGTTCAAGCATAGTTTTCAGCAATACTGTTCTGACCTTTTCTAAATTATACTATTAGAGTTTGTGCCCTGACTGTGCTCTGCCACATAGAACTCAATTTCCTTTACACACAGGGTGATGAGGGAGCATTAAGAAGCTTATATCAAAGTTTGTGAGTGTCAAGACCAAAAAAAAGAGAGTGAAAAGTGAGTGGTCTAATTCTGGAAGGTTCGAGGTAGTAAAGGGCAAAGCATAGAACTTAATCAAATGGAAGGAGTAAGAAAAAATTGGGGAGAATTATGGAAGTCGGAGAGGCTAATTTAAGCCTTTCATTTAAGCTGGCAAATTAGCCCTCACTGTAAAATCACGTGGCATAAAATTTACATGTAAATATTTTTCTGCATGTAAATACATGTATTAAGTATTATTTAAAGAAATAATAAGTGGATACAAATATAAGTAAAAATATTGACTTTAAAATATTTACACTGACAACTTGGTGCAAGAAGAGGGGAAAGAGTGAGCAGCACGTAGTTTGCCTGACATTTGTCATAGTGAAGTCGAGCAGAGGGATGCACATTTTCAGGGTGTCTGTCAATATCCATACAAAAAGTTTGTTTCATAGGAACAAATGGGAAATACAATTGCAAAAGGGGCTTAGGACTGTATCTCTGGGACAGTCCAAGGGTTGATTTAACCACACTGCAATACAAAATTGAAGAATCAATATGAATTGAAGAATTCAATATGATTGCTCTGTTATTTCAAGGCAAAATGCCTAGATTTTATTACATGAAAAGAAAATAATGCCAGGGTAGTTGTGCTGGTAAACAGAACACTTTCTGGAGTACCTAGTGCCACTCCGACTGAACTACATGAACTGCCCTGTAGATTAAAATGTAAATTTTATTGAGCAAAACCAGCAATACACAAAAGTGGAGTCTCTTCTTTCTGCAAAAACCTGGCAATGAATCTCAATACCTTCAAGTATCAATTCTATTCTCACCTACCTGTAAAACATCACCCCTTTCCAATGTGAGTTTTTGAACTGGAGATGCCTTCATACTGTCAATTGTTGGTGAAAGCGATTTTGATAAGTTTAATTCAAACCTATCATCCTTGAACATCCTGAATTCAGTGTGGTGGTTTTGGCCAGTGTAGGGTCAATTTTCTTCTGAGTGGCTGTTTGAAGCTGTGTTTTGGATTTGTGCTGAACAGAGTTGATAACACAGATGTCCTTGTTCTTGCTGAGCAGGGCTTGCACAGAGCCAAGGCCTTTTCTGCTTTTTGTACAGCCAGGCTGGTGAGGAAGGTGGGTGTGCATGGGAGGCTGAGAGGAGACACAGCCAGGACAGGTGACCCCAACTGACCAAAGGGACATTCCCACACCATATGACATCATGCTCAGTGTATAAAGAGGGGGGAAGGAGGAAGGGGAGGATATTTGGAGCGATAGGTGTTTGTCTGCCCAAATAACCCATGCATGTGATGGGGCCCTGCTCTCCTGGAGATGGCTGAACACCTGCCTGCCCATGGGAGGCAGTGAAATCATTCCTTGTTTTGCTTTGCTTGTGTGTCTTAATCTCAGCCCACAAGTTCTCTACCTTTTACCCTTCCATTCTCTCCCAGTTCCTACTGGTAGGGCAGTGAGCTGTGTGGGATTTGGCTGCTGGCTGGAGTTAAGCCATGACAGCTCAGCAGACCTACTCATCAGCTATTAACAAGCAAACAGATCTGTTTTGTGGTCTTTTAAATACATACCTGTTAAAGGGAATAGCTGGTGCAATCACTGTGATAACTTAAGATTTATTGCATTTGCAGCTGAGAGTGCTCCTGTTGTTTCTGACGGAGTTTATTCTAGTGGTAAGGGATTTTAAATAGGTTATTAATATAAGCATCAACCATACTCCTTTTGAATTAACACAGATTGTCACATTCAAATATATATTATGACAGTTGTAGTTTTTTCCTCTTTTATTCATGTTACCCAAGGCGGTTTAGACCATTGTAATTCTGAATATTAAGAGCTAGCAGAACAGAGGTGAATAATGTGTTTCTTAGCTAATCTAGTGAGATGCTGCAGATGTGGTACCCAGTATTTTGTTTTCTTGCATAGTATCTCTGGGCTAGACTGGGAGATGTCAAAACTACCATTTTACCATTTTAATGGTTTAATTATACATTCAGTAAAACATTTAACGTTCTGACTAATAGAATTATTGTAAGAATGGCAGCTACCACTGGAAAGAACAGTCAAATGTCTATTAAAAGCTTTGGGTTTTATTTTCTGCACCCTTACATGCACAAGGTCTGCCTATACTCCTATCAGGGAAGTATTATTCATAGTTAGAGAGGGTACTGTGCAATAGAAGGAAACATGTTTTGATGAACTAGATTCAGACTTCTAGCTAGGAGGAAAAAGTGCATGGGGCAAGTCCTTTTCTGATTCAGATATGAGAGTTTTTCCAGCAATCAGATTGCAGTACCATTGCAATGTCATAAAATAGCATTGCATCACCATCAATGAAACATCATCACAACACATCATCAATGTCAAAAAATATCATTGCCAATTTTCTCTGCCTTGTACTATAAAAAACATTGAATAAAGCAAAAGAAAGGCCCTTTAAGGAGATCAAACCTTGCATCTCTGCATAACTTTGAGTCAATCCACACTGACAAGCCAAACTCCTTCCATTCATGCAATGTTTTACTATCTTGAATGATAGTAAAACACCAAATCCCTATGTACTGCCCTAACTCTTGCATCTTTTTCCTGTTCTTAAAGGAAATATGTATTTTTCAGCATACGTATAGGAAAAAGAGGAAGAATCTACAAAATAATTTAGAAATAACACTTAGTTCCTAAAAAAATTATCCCTATTTTATAGTCACTCTGCAGAAAAATATGCAAATCTCTTTATGGAAAGAAATTATCCTGGTTACCTACCAATATTTATTGAAAATATTTGCTAGAAAAAAGCAAAACATTGCCCAAATTTCTGTCCTTTCTGATTTAACAAGCAACCTGTGGCACTTCCAGGCATTACTTACCCATAACAGAGAAACATGTAAAATATTGATTTTTTTACTTAGATATTTAGGGGATTAATATTTTAATTTTATGAATAGGCAGCTTTGTTTTGAGATGTACCCTATAATGTCTTTTGGTAATAAGTAGAAGTCCACTCAAAAATATGTAAGAAAATTGTTATAAATAGAGACTTTTAAAATATTTTGCTATTCAATTGGCTGTTATAGTGAGTTTACTTGTACCTTCTTTCTCATTTGGGGCCACAATTAGACTAAATATCAAGCAGTTAGGAAATGAGAGTCCTGAACAAGGTATTTAGAGAGGAAATCTGAAGTAGAGAAACATATATTTTGAAAGGTTGAACATAACCCATAAAGATTGCTAACTCCTTCCTTAAACTGTAGGAGACCGAGGCTGGGCAGAGGATGGTGGAAGTAAAAGATCACAAGGATAGAGATACAAAGAGCTTTTCCTTCACTTGCAGAAGGATGGATCAGTTTGGCTCTTCACCTTCTTACTTAAGGACAACATAAGTCAAATTTAATGCAGAAACTTGAGCCATGAACATCAGAATAATATTGACTCCAAATGAATAGAAGTTCCTCCTCTGTAGATGGCTGCAAGGAAACAAGCTGCACAAATGTCAGAACTTTCTTGTACTGTTTCTGTACTTTGGGGAGATTCCAAATCCCAAATCCAAATGCTTTGGTATTTCCTATTTTTTTAACTATCCACAACCTGAACCTCTGATGTCTCTGAAAATGTAGAAACTACAGGACACATCAAGGCAAGAAGTACAGAGACAAAACAGAGTCAGCCTGGTTCAGCAGCACTTTCTTAGCTCTGGCTGGCTTAGCACAAGACATGTAAGGCACAAGCTGGCACTTGCAAAGCCATGTGGGTGTTTCTACACCGTATTTCTTACAGTCTCAGTCCTGGGGAGACTGACCTGCTCCAGCACCAGATCAGTTCTTACCACAGCACATCTGTCCTTCCACTGTAGCTCAAGCAGAGTTGAACAGAATGTTGTGAAAAAAAGCTTGAAAGGTTTTTTTCTGGTTTTTGTTTTTGTTTTTTTTTTTTGAGATTAAAGACTCATCTAGTCTTATTAAGGAGAAATGGATGTACTGATATTATTTATATTGATATCTCTGTAAGTACTTTATGTCTATCCAAGAATGTAACTCAAAATTCAGTACAAAATGAAGGGCAACACAAAGCTACAGTTAGGGATATATCATTGAGACAAGAAATATAGAGGATGAGAAAATTTTGTGAAGCATTGTGGAATTTTTGGCTGGCTTTTGGATTTCTAGCTGAAAACCAAAAAGTATACAAATTCAAAACCAACCAAATACTCCTTCCCCAAACTCACAAAAAATCCACCATAAAGTTTTTTCCCAGGATAATATTTTTAATATAGCATTTTCCTAACTTTTCACACAAGTTGAATTATAGTGTAAACTACAATGATATAATTTTTTTTGGTAATATTTCTAAGAAGTCTTCATAATCAAATGAATAATCAAATGAAAACAGACTCAATATCTGTTGCATGTGAGTTTGGAAGTGGTAATAATTACTCACTGGCAGCAATAAATATTTCAGGATAGCCTGTTATGTGTTTAAAGTTCTTGGCTTCCCTATCTGACATGATATGTGCCCTATTTAAATTCATGTCATAACCAGGAATAGACAAATTTCTCAGACAATGTAAATTAACATAGATGCAATTAAGTCAATTAACAAAAGCTAGATGAGAATCCAAATTAGTTGAGGTAATCTTAATATGATTGAAGTCTTAAATGGTTTATTTACAATTTTTCATCCAATTTCCTTGTGAATCTTATTCAGACCCAAAATAGGAAACTGTCAGTGAATCACACAGAACTCCATAATATGATCTCCTGTTTCTGATAGTTCTCATTTATTCAACTGCTGTGACTGACACATATTCTGCTTGGGTTTTTGTCTCTTGCTTGTCTTAGCATCTTTTTTTTCCTTGTCATATCTCTTCTCATATCTTTTATCCTGTATCCTCTGGTATCTGAGAGAAAAAAAACAAACTAGACTTCTTTTGTTTTAGAGTTGAAACTAAGGAAATTATGTTGATAATGATGCAGAGCTACAGTGAGTCTGAAGAATGGAGGAGACATCAATGGTGACAAAATAAGAGGTCACCTTTTCTCTTGAATGATAATCTTGAATGATACTCCAGTGAAACACTGTAGAGGAACTTGGTCAGGACCTGGTGGTTCCTGAGTTGCTGTGTAAATGGAAGGAGCTTATATTTGCGAAGTTAATAGAAACATCTCCAAAACCACAAAGAGCTGAGGAAAAGAATACGCAGAAAAAGCTTACATGCTGGATATAAAATGTGGTATAAATGGTGAGTTTGTGAGTAAAATATAAAAATAAAAATAATAAGTAGAGGAATAAAATAACAGCTAGCTATTATGCTGCAAAGGCATAGAAAAGGATGATGTGAGACAGCTACACCTTGAGAAAGAGGAAAAATGAGACCAAGTTAGATGAAAGAGGAAAGAGCAGCAGGAGTTTATTTGAGGCTGAATAAGAGGCAAAGGTGAACACAATGGAATCTGCTATTCATCTATCATGATAGATTTGACAGATTCCTCGTATCAAAGTATCAAGAATATGCCAAACTGTGAGGCCAAGGAATTACAATAGTAAAGATTTTCAAGTGTTATTTTTCTTATATTCTTTTTACATAAAAAACAAAACAAAGAAAAAATGTAGGTAGAAGGACTGAACAAACTGTGATTACAGATAGATGACTGTGAAGATAAAATAACATTGGGTTTTCAAGACCTTCAACCATAGACAGGTGTTCAGAAACACAGCACAGTGACTGGATGTAATCCATTTTAGAGAAAAACCAACTTCAGGTTACCATGACTGCAAAGATCCTGAAAATCAAAGGGAACAAATTTGCACTCACTATGCAATTGCCATCCCTACTTCTAACACACAAAGAAAAGGGGAAAAAGAAAGTCACATGACATGTTGCAATAGATAAATGACCACGAGAGAGGAATGTTTAATAATAACACAATATCAAAGTATTATAACTGTTCATGGAAGAGTTGAATGTAGATAGTTGAATATAGTCAAAAACAAATAATTGCAAAGCTTGCAAAGTCCAAAGAGAGATCTGGGAAAGTCAATAAACAGAATGAAAAGAACTACAAGTGTGAAAGAAGTTATTATATGGATATTTGAAACCTGGTGAGCTAAACACTAACAATGGAAGTCGATTACTAAAATTTAAAAAATCAAAGAGCAGTATGAAAATGTTCAAGGAGGAAAAGGCATTAAAGAGATGAAAAAAATCCACACCAAAAAAAAAAATAAATTAATGAAAATATACTAATTGCAGAATTTATCTGGACCAAATTATTTTTTTAAAAGAAGGTAGAAAAATTATAAAAAGTTGTGTTAAGATTTTTAAAATTGTATTACTCACATTACTGAACCAGTAAGAGATTACTCTATCAGATTTGATTTTGGTAAGAATTAACCAAGACTCACTGGCTGAAGATAACATGGGTTTAGTGACAGTAAAATAGTTAATTTTTTTTAATTCAATGTCTGGAAAAAAGATATGTGATATAACATCCTTAAATACAAAAGATAATGTGAGTGTTCAAGAAACTGCACATTTCTTTGTGCTAGAGAAACTGTATAGAATAGGAAAATTTTATATGTCTGGCAGTCTTAAAAAAGATGCATTATACTGACTGTAGTGAGTTTTAATTTTAAAATAGTGCTTTATTCAAGTATTACTTTCATTCCTTTTAACCTGCAAATAAGCATTTAAGGTTATCTGATTTTGTACTGTAGGTTCATCATGACAATCTCACCACTTTCTTCACTTTCTCTAGTGCATAGCTATTGCCAGTGTAACTTCAGACTTGCAATTATTTAGAAAAACATGCTGCTGTTATAATTGCTAACTACATATAATTTCTCACTGTTCTTAACTGGGACCAATTTCTATGACATTTCAGGATAATCATATCTTAAGTCTTTCTGAAGTAAACTTGAATTTTAATTAAGGATTCAAAACCATGAACTTTCCAATACACAGACTGAGCGTTTTAAATTGAACACAGTTATTTGATGCTGAAAGGTGTGAGAGGGTCAGGAATGAAAATACAGATATTGTGCTAATGCTGGCAGTTTCAATTCTGCAACTGTTGGCATCTCCATATTATAGATGAACTCTGATAAATTATACCAATTTATAATTTTAAAACAGTCTTATGGGTATCTTTTTATTAAGCATTTTAGTACTCATCTGCAGCGACACAATTCTGCAGTTCCCTTAACATAGCAAATGTAGAAGCCACTTTTTCACTGTAATTGTCATGTTGTACATGAGTACTGCATCAGGATTTGAGAAAAGGCTCTTAAGAGTATCCCTTATGATAGTTTTCACTTCAGCTAATGTATACTTTGATTCTGAAAGTCCAGGCAGAATGTGTAACATGGCGTAAAACTTAATTTATTTGTTTCACACAAACTCATAGGAAAAAAAACTGACAAATATCTCAAGAAGTCAGTTCCTCTACTCCTCCCAAAGACAGCAAGGATATATAGAAGACACCATGCAGAGGAACATGTGGGGAAAATCCTATATCATATAATTTATCATAAACTCTCTAATAACTGATGATAATTTTTAGTTGTGATGGTACAGTATGATTAAAATGTGCAAGAAAAAATATTTAAGAGGAAAGATTAATGTTAAGTAAAACAAAGCTGTTTATGTAATTTTAAAAACTACTAGTTCACCTAGTCTAAAGCTCTTTTTCCTTGGTAGCTTTGATTAGATTTTACTAGAAAGAATCACACTCTTTTGGCAATACTATGTGATTCAATATTTTCATCGTAAAGTATTTTACAAAATATACAAATATGTAAGTAATGGGAGAGTTTTGAGGCCTAGTATTCTTTTTATTTGTGTGTTGAATAAGAATACAATCTAAAATTAGTTATTGGAAGTTTTCTTCTAATGTGTATATATCTGTTTATCAATAATGCATTTAAGTTTACACCAGAGAAAAATATAATCCTAAAGTCATTTTGGATAATTATCAGTGGGTCTTTCAGATTTTAAATGTTGATGAATATGAACCCATCCATATACATGCCTTAAGGAAATATGTCATATTAGATACCATAAAGTTGACCTGTCTCATAAAAATGTTCTACTATAAAGAATAGACTTCATCTTATATTACTGTTCATCATTATTTTTTTCACATCAGAGTTTATGATGGAATTAAATGATATTTCTGTATTTATTGATGTGCCATTTCATTATACATCATTGAGTTTTATGACATTTCTAAGTAAATTAATTATACATGTTCTCCCTTCTCCCCAGACTGAACAGTTATAACCAGGGGCTATTTGAATAAATATCCGTATGTATCCTGAACTGGAAAGTTGTATTGGAGATACTTTTGCATAATTCTGTGGTATGGAAATTCCATTAAAATATCAACAAGAAAATGAGGCAAGAACATCTGAAATAAAAAAAAGCAGAAACAGATTTAATCACATTACATTATACATAATCTAATATCTTGAATTTATGTTCCATGTGGTAATGGAGCTGAGAACATCATTAAGAATTCATTCTAACCAATGTTAAATGTTATGTTAAACGGAATTATGAAATATTTACTTACACCGGTATTTTTTGTGGTTCCAAAATATGATGTTTTTAATATGTGAGTTACTATCACATAGTAGTTTTAAATAATACTCATGTAGGAATTAATTTATCCTTACAATAATTATAACTCATATTAAAAATGATTCTGCAATAAGTGACGTTATCCAAAAAAAAAATCACATTAAGAATAATTAGATGGGTGTTGCAATGAAAAATTAATTTTACTTTTTTAATCCTTGCCCACATTCAACTAACTTATAAGGGGAAATATTTCAGTAGTAATGACAATATTACAGTTAACAGTAATAAGGAAATATAATAGAACAAGTAACAACTATAAAGGGGATGTGGTAGTGCACAGCTCTATGAACATTTGACATGGCATGAGCATCAAAGAACATTGAGCATCTCTTCTTCTAACAAAACAGATCTTAATAGATATAAATGTAACAGAATGGTTATATTAAACCATTGGTTTTACTATTAACAAGGGTCATATTAAATACCACTTGATGGTTTATTACACACCTGGGTTGTTTGTAAAAAATAGTATTTAATTAAAAGAAATCTTTTGTTTCATGTTTGCTGAACAGCTTAGTATTCCATAAAGCCTTCTGCTGAGCCACTTTCAAGTTTCTAGAATAGTCTTTCCATGAAAATAAACCAGAAAAATTGTGTCCAGCTTTCAACAAGGAGTTGACCCTCTGTGGCTGTTAGTGCTTCTGCGTGAAGTGTTGGCAAATATGATGAGCTGTAAGGGTCTGAACAGGTACTTCCTTTCTACTATAATATTTGGTGTGGAAAATGACAACCAACTCCAATTTTAAAAATGGCATCTTGTTTTTCTTCTTTTTGTTGTTAGCATTTGACAAGTTTTGTAGGAGAGAAGAAAAATAATGTGGGATTGTGGGAATAGAGGGATGGATTTTATTTATCATCTAAATTTACATATTTGTGCCTGTGTACTGACATACTGCTTTTATTCCTAGCATTAAAAAAAAAAAAAAAAAAGACAAAGATGGTGCCAGAAATAATTAATAAGTTTCCGTTAATACTAAATCACATAAAGGTAAATTCAAAATTGCAATGTTCTTTATTTAAAAAAAAAATGAAAAACTATACTGACAGTAAAATTTCCTCTGTGTTTTGAACACTGTTGAAGCCTGTTATATGCCCAGATAATAATAGTGAAGTAGAAATATGAAATGTTCTCTTCTGGGGAATATAACAGATATAAAAATATTGCAATAAACTGAAATTGATTCTAATTTTCACTATCAGCCACTAGTATTTACATGAGTACAACCACAGTCCTGGTTGCAAAGTTCTACATCAGGCAGATCATTTCCTAGGTGTGAGACCAGACTAAGTGCTGGGTTTCATGCCTTACTCGTAACCATATGTGTTTTGTCACTGAACTCTGACAGAAGAAATTTAAGTGCTGAAGGATAAGGTTAAAAAGTAACATTATTTGCAGTGTTCAAAATGAATCTCGACACAATGACTTAGTAACCAACGACAAAAAAATCTCATCTGAATGTTATCAGGAAGATGAAAGATTACCTCTAGGAATTTTTTTTATATGTTATTTGATCATTAGGAGCTAAAGATGTGTCTCCTCAAAAGTTGAGTTTGATACATAGAAGACTGTGTATCACAGCAGTTACATGCACAGCTAGACATGACAACATCAATGTCTTCATTGATGTGAACTGCTACTTTAGTAATTTTGCAATACCGAGAAGTGTGAATTGGTCACAGTCTGCCAGGGATAAGGCAATATATTTTGTAAAATGAGAATTTAATTTGATGTATTTTAAAAGTTTCAATTTTCTGTTTGATTGTGAAGAAATGTCAGTATTGATCAAGGAAAGTTATAATTCTACAAAGTGGTTACTTTGGCAGATGTGACCCGATTACAAAGTTGATAGGTGTTTTATAGGCTGAAAAGAATTTGACAAACAAATTGTTTGTCAATCAGTTGAGGTGCAACTAATTGTCATGATCAGTGTGGAAGACATGCAAATGGAGCTCAATTCAAATGTAATCTCCAGATTCATGTGCCAGAATTTGGTCTGAAATGTCCATTTGGTAATATGTCTGCTGAAGGGACTAAAAATCTCTTGTCCTGCAACAAAATTTATATTCAAATTGCTGTAGCCAAGACGATTCTTAAATTTTAGAAGGACTGTATTTGAACCTAATGGTTATTATGAGAGTGATGAGGTAAAATCCCCAGAAAGTTTAGGTAGGTAAATGGCAACTGTTTAGGCAGAAATTTCCTGTTCTCTTTTACTCCTTCCTTACATAGATAAGGTATCACAAGGATCATGACATCTTCCTATGTTATTGAGGATATTTTGCAATATATATACTTAGCATATTATGCAGAATACTCATCCATAACATTTTCAACACAATAGTCAAGGAACCTCTGCATCAAATGCAGTAAAAATATGAAAAGTTCCTTTTTACAATTTTGATTTTCAAACATAAAAGACTAAAACTATGTTTAAATAGCTTTGTGGTTCTGCCTTGAATAGACCAAAAGAAAAAAAAAAACCCACAAATTTATCTACCTTGGCATCTTTCAGTGCTGCAAGCTAAGTTATGGATAGAATTTCAGTCAAAAATAGAACACAAATTGGTTATTTTTATATCATCAACCCTACATGTCATCACAATGCACCAACATAGAATGAAACAAAAGTTGCAGAGCACGCTAAGGTTTTCAGGTAAGATTTAAATCACAAAACTGGCTCAATGCATTGGAAATTAGAAGGGGACTTTTTTATTCGCTGGACATCGCTTTTTAATTGAACTTTGTGCTTAAAAAATCAGACATTTCTTAGTAATAGCTGGGACCTGAGTTTAGATTGAACAACAGTGATCATTTTAGGGACCTAAAAGAAAAAGAAATGAGATTTAGTGGAAGTTGGAATAGGAAAATATGTACTCTTACATGTATACATAATTTTGCAGCATATGAGTGGCAAATGTACTTGGGCAACTGGGACTCATTTTTCAGTGAAAATAAATCGGCCTAAAATAATAATGAGTTCAACAAGTAATGACCAAGACTTTGAGGATGACTGGACCTATTGCTTCAGGCAGAGGAAAAGAGATTTGTCTGTTGCTTTTTTTTTCCCCACTGTTTGCTTTTTCCTGCAGTGCATGAGGAAAACAGAAAAATAAACAAGTATGACTGTACCTTTCTAGGAGGAACTCCACTTGCTTAACAGAGCACAAGGAAATGCAGCTTTTGTGGTAAAAAAGAGAAAAAGATGGGGTCCTAATTAGGTTCAGGCATGATTTATAAAAGAACAAAATTTTTTCTGGAAATAGCTATGCCAGAATTTGGGTAAATATGCTAAAGAACAAAGGAAAAACTACTCTCAGCTATAAATACTTCCTGCTATGAATTATGACAGCTTCATATTTGCCAAAGGAGTAAATATGAATGCAATATTATTTTAAAATATTTTTCTTGCATTATATGAGAATTGTATTAAGGCACTGGAGAATCTCTGATAAAAGGAGAGGCTGAGAACAAGGACTGGTTAGCCCAAAAAAGAGAAGGCTCAGGGGGATCTTATCAATGTATACAAATGAGTACAGAATCCAGATCCAGACTCAGTGATGTCCACATGAAAGGATACATAAATTGCAATGTAGGAAATTTTATTTAAACAAAGATAAAAAAACTTACTTTCTGTAAGGGTGATTGAACACAGGAATGGGTTTCCTAGGTTGGTTGTGGAGTCTCCTTCCTTAGATCTTTTAAATACCTGACTGGACTGATGGCACTGAGCAACTTGCATTTGGGCCTTGCTCTTAGTAGAAGGATGAAGTAGAAACTCTCCCTTCCAAATTCAGTGATTCCATGACACATTTTATATTACTATGTATGAATAAGCATTCTAAAAAAGAAATTATTCTGGCAGAAAAATGTAGAATTTACTAGTCTTCATTTGTCATACTTGCCAGTTAGATGAGTTACTTGTATTCTTTCTTTTTTCTGTTGCCTGAAATTGGCCTTGCCCTTCCAGTGATTGCTGTGACAATGAATTTGTTTGACATACCATTTGATTTACTATGGCAATAAGCATACACAAAATATTGTACTCTCTGCACAATAAACTGTGTCTCTTTTGGGAGTTTTGCATAGCTGAAACATTACAAGCTGAGTCGGCAAAGGACCTTGAACTGTCAGAAAAAAGTGTTGTACTGGAGGACTTGGTTTTCTTCTGGACACAGTCCTCCTATGAACAATCTGCTCAACAGAACTGTAGCTTCATACATATATGAAAAAGGTTGGATCTCCTCCAAGAAAGTCTCAATCTTATCAAGCATTTTGACTGTAAGAAAGGAGTGGTTATTCTGACACAATCTGCTAAACTGTGATCAAAGCTAGGGATTCATGGACTATCAGGAATAGCATACTATATATAAAATAAGATGTAAGAATGTTTTTTAAATACCTGAGGTGGAGATTTTGTTCAATGTTTATGCACTTAGTTTTTATCACTGTTCAGTCTTAATTCAAGAGCACATTTGCATTCAGGAAGGCATTTATTAGCATTGAGTAAGTTTGGCCCTAACACAGCAGAAAAGTAAGTTATAAGATAGAGTGAGCATAAGTTACTAGGCTGGACAAGGAAAACATGGTATTTAGATGAAAGAAATGCTTCTGTTTGACACAGACTGAGAAAGAATGAAAACAGACGTTCTAGTCATCCTGGAGACCCAAACCTGATCCAGATTTTCTAGCAGACCTAGATTCTTATGTGTGTATGTGATTGGTAGGAAATCACATATTCCTTCACATAGCATTTTTCTTGGTACATCTCTCTTCCATTGTTTTGCAGGTCAATGTGTGACCTCAGTGTGTCTTATGTCAAGAGAAGTACTTATATAAAGTAAATGGTTACGATTCAAGGTAATGTTTAGTAGAAAAGGCTACTTTATCCAAGAAAATGTGACAAGGCCATGACATACACCCAGCACATAAATGTTTGTTCTATTGTATTTCTAAAATAGTGGCTGATGCAGGTCAGCTAAGACTATCAGCAGCAAATAATTCTTGTTTTCTGGTACAGGAGATACATCTTAAGCATGACAGCATTCTCTATCACTGAACAGTATGGCCAAAACCATATAATATTTCTAAGCTGCCACTTTCTTCCCCACACAGGTCTCAGCATGGGCTGCCCCACCACACACTGCTGCACCCTTTATGCCTTCATCACTCTTGATGCACACCACAATGTTCTAGTATGAAAAACACAACTCCTAAGAACTCCAAAACCTCACCCTCCTGATTCAGATAAGCTGCCCTGCTTCAAATTGATACAGAGGCTCAGCTGGGTGGTAGAAGTCCCTGACTGTTCATGACCTTACAAAGGCTCCCCTTCTTGATGGTCCCCATTCTCAGATTAATATTTTCCTGAAGAAGCACGTGACCTTCGAAGGGTGAAAGGGAAGGTGTTGGAAATCAGCCATCTTCTTCACCGTGGCTTCCATCACCATACTGATGAGCCTCGCAGTGGTATCAGCCCACAAGCCCAGCTCTGGTAAGATCAAAGTGCCTTAAATCATGCATATGGGAAAGTGCTGGGTTAAAGCAAAAAGATTAGGATACCTGCAAGATCTCCTCACGAAATGGCTTTTAAAGACAAACTTAATTCTAAAGCAGTTTAAATTATAGCAATGGAATTGCATTAAAGATTGATTTATTATAGTTTAAATTCTAGCTGCCAGCCACAGGATGGAAGAGCTACTTTTCACTGAAAAAGCAAGAATTTGGTTTTATATTTTAGCTAAATGATGTAATAAGAATGACCTAATAACTACAGATTGAGAAAATTATATATGTTGGCTATGACCCAGCCAGGTTATTCTCTGTTAACTGAATTAAACCCTGTGTTAAAAGAGATCCCTTTTCAGTTGCTTTTACATTATAGAAGTATTCTGAGCATTCTATAAATGCCCATTCATTACATTTACTGTCAATTTTTCCATGCGAATAATTTACAGCAAATGATCTTCAAAAAATCAATACCAGACTCCTGAATTTACAGAGCTATTGGATATGCAGGAGCAAAGCTTTTATATTAACAAGAAATAGATCTAACTTTTCACCTGTACTGTAGAAAAAAAACCCCAAAGATAAGAAATCTTTCTGAGTAAGTAATTGCAAGTTCTTACCAGTTATTTACTAAAATTCAGTGTCCTATCCTAGCACTAGCATTGTTGTCCTTAAGAGGATGGTGAGGTGTGGCATGTAGGTGTTCTCAGAGTCCTTTGTTACATTCTTATGATGTTTCCTAGTGGGAACACAGTTAAAAACGCATGGACAAAATGAGGAAATACAATGCTTCTTTTCCATAACAATATGTATAATGCTGCCTTAATGTAAAAATAAGCACTTACAGCCATGGCCTGGAATGCAGGAGAGCTGTGTGTTGCAACCCTCCTTATATAACTTCTTTTCTCTTTGTTTTATGTTTAAATAACACCTTTGATTAAGTAGTCCCTTTTCTCTTCCCAGTGCTTGAAGCATTCCTGGTATTAATAGCTCCAGTTACCTCATGTTGATGTTACCTCAATGATTTTGTGCACGAGACCTCTGATGCCTTCACTGCTCAGTGGTCACCAAGGCATGAGATTTTTGCTCCATGTCAACTAGCAGTTTCTGGCCCCAGGCTGGAGCTATAGCACTGACCAAAGAAGTCCCACAGTAGGAAGTCCCACACCAAGGACAAGCTTGTAACAGGGATGTCTCTGTCAGACAGAAATCTCCAACACTAGCAAAGGAGGCCCTCTGTCCTCCATCCTCCTCACAATGCATGGCCTGTGGTGTGACACACCCATCAACTTCATGACACTTTTCAGAAACTGCCTCTACTGCCCTTTCATATCCATTAATATACCTTGAATTAAGCACAGACACATTTACACATGCACACAAGTGATTGTCAGGTCTGAGGAGCATTGCAGGAAATCAGGTACTAGATAGGTGAAATTCAGCCATCTCCACAACTTGTCCTCAGAGCCAGAGGCCACCAGCCATGTTCTTTTTTGTCACATAATTCATGTTGTCATTAGTGCCTGCTGGCACTTGTGTAAAAAAATATTTTTTCATCCTTGTGCTTTAATTCTTGCAGAAAATGCTTCCCTGAGGAAGATCTTTCAGTTTAGAGAATGGCACCCAGCTCTCATACAGCACTTACCAGCGAGCCCTTCAACACTGGCATGCCAAAACCAGCATTGTGCTGCTAAGCTCAATTCACTGAATTTGCCAAGGGACAGAGGCCAGGCAAGGGAGAATTTTACACACCCTCAAACACACACAGTTTGTGCCATATTATTGTACCATATGATATACTGAATATGGTAAACAACACCTTAATTAAAGCCTTTCTTTAATACTTAGAATACCTATAAAAAGAGGAGAATTGTTAATCTGCTATTTTGAGTCTGTTGTGCCAGCCTTAATGATTTGTTTTATAAATATGTGTTCATCCATGCATGCACTACAGTTTAAACATATATTAAAGAAAAGGAAAAAAAAAAAATTTCAAGTGACTCCCAGCCATAAAGATGAATACTAATTTAGTTTGTTTAGTGACAGGGACATTAACCCTAGTACCCTCTTCCTCCAAGCTCTTTGTTTCTACATTGTGTTTGAAGGCTTTTTCATTTAGAATATAAGTTCCTGCAGAAATTAACTGTGACATCTTGCATATTATTAGAATAAAAGTGTGGATTTTTTCATTCTTGCTTCTACCTTGAGACAATAACAACGTAAAACTTCAATTTAAGATTTAGTCTGAGAAGGGCCCAGATATCCCACTGCTTGGAAAGCTGTGAGATATTTTGTAACATGGGGCCTCCAACATCATGTTGGATGTTTTAAAGGATAAAATTTGTTCTGCTCACCGTTTCAGAAGCTACACCAACACAATATGACATCTAAGAAGTAGCTGAATAGCTGCCAGTATTTATGAAATCATAATTAATCTGTAACAAGTCATTCAGACACTGCTATACTTAATATCTTGCACTGGCCAACTATTTTCTAATCATTAACTGAAATTTGCTGCCAGAAGCAATAGTTCCCAGCTGTGTAATTGATTCCCAGGAATCAGATACAGACAAAAGTAACTGTGTTAAAAAAATTACTTTGGCCATTATCATATAGCTAATATGTTGATTATATCTTTTATGTCTATCTCTCTATCTAAAATTATATATATGTCTAATTCTCATCAAAAATTTAATGAAGCTGAGGTGTACTACTCATTAGAATTGTACAAATGTTACATCAATAGTAGCACACACAGGAAATCACTTCTACTTCCATAGTGTACCTTCACAAACTTTCCTGGGAACTTTAAAAACAAAGAAAAATTAAATACAGGAGAAATGTTCATTAGTGCCCACTCTTTCTCTACCTGTCACATACCAAGCAGAATAAGAATTTTGTGTATCATCTGTAGTTAAATAGTTTATTTTTTTTGTATGTGAATGAGCTCATTCTTAGAAAAACAGCTTTTTCTTTCAAGCCTGCAGCATGAAGGAGCATATTATGCAAGTATGCAATGAAATGTCTTTATCATCTAAGGCTATTCATGTTAGAACAAATAAAATATTGCAGTTGTCTTCAGTGAAAACTCAGCTGACCCTTTGCTAGCTTAGCATCTATTATGCAGCTCCCAATTATGTTTCTGTAGACTTGATTAGGCTTTTTATTTCAAATAATAGGGATAAAAAACTTAGCTTTCACATGTGAAAATCGTTCATTAATCAACTTTGTTTTTTAATAATTTGTTTGCTACTTACATAAGCATTTACAGGCTAAAAAGCAATGTTTTGGTTGATGGTGTTATTTCACCCTTTGTGGAGAACCATTCCCCTGAGTCACGCAGTATTAATTCTGATATGCGTGAATGCAACAATATAAAAAATGATGTAACAAGAAAAATAATTAGTACTTTATGCCCCATTTGAATTGTCAGGGTGTAAAAATTTAACCAGGGAATGGAAAAAAACCCAAAACATTAATGAGGCAATTGTAACAAGCAACAGAGAGCTAAAGTCAGTTTTTATTTATGTATTAGTTTCCATTACTCAAGCAGTACTAGAAAAGAGAGATTTTTCAGTGTAAATGAATGAATTAAAATACATATAAAGCTATTTTTAATAGAGAAAAATATATGTATTTATTAAGATTGAAAAAAGTAGATGATACGTGTCTACTAGGATACATAAGGCTGGTTTGTCCAGAAGAAATTGATGGAAGTGAAGATGAGTGTCCAGTACAGTACAATAGATGCGATTAATCTTTAGACATAAGAGACTGGAAAGAAACAGTCACTGCAGTATTGAAGAAATTTAAAGGGAGCATTTGAAAACAACTAAATGACAATAGTCTGCCAAATCATAATTGGGTGTAAAACAAATGTACTTAAGCCTGGGGGTGAATATATTAGCAGAAAGGAAAACAAAACACTTATTTGCACTGAATTAGGATTATTATTATAAATATTAACTAAACCAGATTATTATTATAAATATTAACTAAACCAAGACCCAGGCTCAGAAAAGTATAATCCTTGTACAATAGAAAACAAGGGTGTCTTGATGGGAAGATATTGGATGCTTTGGGTGAATATTGGTTCAGGTTGACAGATAAATAGTTACTTCCAGGCGTGCTAAGAAATGTGGAAGATGAAATCTAAAATGGCAAATATTTCTACTCCTCTTCCCTCCTCCCTTACATAATATCCTCTACACTATTTTCATCCATTTCACAAACATTAGCAGATGGATAAGTGTTAATATTTTCTCACTGGGAGCTCTGATCCCTGAAATGTGGAGGGACACCACCAGCCAGCAGGTGAGGGAAGTGATTCTGCACCTCTGCTCTGCTCTGGTGAGACTCCACATGGGTTGCTGCATCTAGCTCTGTTGTGCCCAGTGCATGGACCTGCCTGTTAGAGTGAGCCCAGAGCAGGGCCACAGAAACAGTCAGAGGGCTGGAACACTTCTACGAGAAAAGGCTGAGAGAGCTGGAGTTGCTGAGCCTGGAGAAAACTCTGGGGTGACATCATAGCAGCCTTCCAGTATTTAAATGGGGCTTATAGAAAGATGGAGACAGATTTTTTAGCAGGGCCTCCAGGAACAGGACAAGGGGTAATAGTTTTAAACTAAAGGAGGGTAGCCTCAGACTAGATAAAATGAAAAAATGTTTTACAATGAGGGTGCTGAAGCACTGGCAGAGGTTGCTTAGAGAAATTGTAGATGCCCCATCCCTAGAAACCTTTAAAGTCTGTTTAAATGGGGCTTTAAGCAACCAGATCTAGTTGGAGATATCCCATGTAATTTCAGAGAATTTGTTCTAGATGACCTTTAAAGGTCCCTTCCATTCCAAACCATTCTATGATTTCATGAAAATAAATTCTATGATTTTATGACTGGAAAGTGAGCGATAACGCTTTATTCCAGTCCAAGCAACTGTTCTTAATATTCTGGCTATGACTGGTATTATAGACATAGGCATAATAATTTTAACAGCCAAAACCCTCTTATTATTTTTTTTTACTGACTACACTGTCTTTATGTGTTTTTTTTTTTTAGTGAATAATATCTTAACTTTCTTATCTTTGTGTTTTTTCTTTTTTTAATCTGTTTTTACTTAATTTTCTTCTCTGTCTTGTTTACAAGGACAGGGATACTCTGATTGTATCTGAACAATAACTGTAGTTCATAGTTGTATCTTTAAGAAGAAACCTGAATTAAATATTGTCTAATTTCAAAGCTATTTATATTTTTGTGATGTTTATAGGTGAAAAAAATTGCATGCTACATCCTGGATCAGGTAAAGTTTTCATGCAATCACATTGTCTAACATTATATTTTATTTGTAAATGAAAGTGGTTTTGCACAATGTGTACTCTTTCTGAGTGATTTCAGCTAAAGAAAAATAGTTACTGTGGTGATACAACTCCACTGAAGCATGCAATGATTTGAGACATTTGAAGGTACAACAGGGAGACTGCATTTAAATTCACTTGAAGTACAGTCCAATGTAGCCTTCAGGCTGATGAATATGGACAGTATATAGGCCATAGGACACAGTAAATTTGCATCATTTAACTGCCTTCTGAATCCTGACCATTCATTCATACTGAGTTGCAAAAGACATGTTTGTATTAAACTATTAAGAGCAATTATACAAAACCTCACCAACCAGGAGATTATGTTGACATCCTCTTCATTGTGTCACTGCCTTTAAATACAGTCTGATCAATATTTTATTTACACTGGCAATGACGTGTTCATTCCAGCATGACTTTGTATTGCTGATACATTTTCATATTGTATTGAAATTACCTTTTTGGAAGCTGGATAAGTAGATGCAATCACCACTGCTAAACTGTAGGGGGAATGATTACAGTTTGCAGTACTCCAAAAATGTGCATTTCTAAAATCCATGGGGGGCTATATTTGACAGGAAGATTGAAGCAATGACTGCTCATGTATGTTCTACTGCCTTATTTAGGTTATCAATAGAAAACAATAAATATATTTGGTCTTTTAGGGAACAGGAAGCAGCCAAGAATACGTAAGCAGGTAAAGAAGTGCCCCTTTCCTTCACCTCTGCTGCCCCAGGACAGTTATAATCTCAAGTAAGTCAGCACAGCTCAGGTCTATGCTAATACATGACCAAACAGCCTAACCATGAGGCTGAGCTGTATTCCAGGCTAAATTTCTCTCCTGTGGAAAATGCTGCTTTTCAATTAAGAGGCTTTAGTGTTCATTGGAGCAAGAACTAAAGCCTGTGCATGAATCAACCTTTTGTTTCTTCCCTCTCCTTTCTTTTTGTCCCAGTGACTATTTCATTACTTTCTGATAGGGTAATTAATTGAATACCTTCAGCTGGAGAAATTTAGAGCAAGAGAGATATGTCCCTGACTATCTGGTAACATTGCAATTAGGGCACTCCGCTGAGATGGAAAATACTTTCATCAAAATGCAATCAGATATGGAAGAGACATTAACTGAGTCCCAGCTGAGCACCCTGTCAGCTCTGCAGCTGTGCTCTATGGCAGGAGTGGACACTTTGTGTTTTGTTTGGTTTTGTTTTGTTTTTCCAAAGGTTTCAGATTGCTTTGAGCTTGTCTGCAAGGTCCTGCCCTGGAGGTCTAATCTCTGAATCCCACTGTCACTGAGATGCATCATAGAAAAAGGGCAGCTTTACTGTAGGCATTTCTGTCATCCCGCACAGCAGAAATGTAGGCACTTCAGAGCTTTGCTGGGTGTTTCCATGCTATAAATTCTGGTGACTTCATCCAGGGTGTGCCAGTGTATCTTGCTGAGCTAGAGGAGGAACTGCAGCAATATTCTCTCTCATGGCACACTGCAGTGTGCTGGGCATCCTCCTCCTACCCGTAGAGAGCTGCAACTCAATGCTCTCTCTGAGATTCCAAGGTTTAGCATGTAACATAGCACTGTAGACAGCCATTTCCTATTTCATTTAACAAGTCACAGAGCTGATGTAGCCAAGTTCAATGGGTAATCTTATACTTCAAATTAACATTAGATTTGCCATTACTTATCTGTTTTGGGAAAAGTGATTAATTCTGTGTCTCAACAGGACACCAGGCAGAGATGTATATGAGAGATCTGTAATTCAGAAAAAAATATGCTGACAGAAAATTCAAAACAGCTCCTGTTCAGTCTCTATCAAACAGACTTATTAAGTATCTTATTATTTTTTTAAAGGAAAAGAAAGAAAAATTAGGTCAGAAGATATGATACCTAGTCAGAACAATCAGCAGATTCACTGTGAAATGCATATATGAAAAGCATAAGCAAATCATGGCCTGGAGAGCAGAAACTGATTAAGCTTGTATAATTCTGTTTAATGCACTGGTGACCTGATAATTTGTAGATCCTCCATTTTCCTTGATGTTTAGCAGATTTGTATTTAAAAACAATCTGAGTAAAATGCATAAACCTTTCTGGAAAGGACCAGCTCATAAGACTGCTTTTTCAGTTTCTCCCTTAAGTCCTCTTTTCACATCAGTGTGCTTTCATGCTTGTCAGTACATGACTATCTGAAGGGCTCCTGCAATGCTGAAAGTGACAGACATACATCTCCATAACTAAACCTCACTGCTGGTCAGAATATATCATTCCTTTTCCTGTCTATCATTTTTGTGTCCTATGGTTTAGAAAGACTGAAAGCCACACCTCAGCTCTCTGCACTGAGGGGCTTCCAAGAAGTTTCTTGTGAATTTACATCATTCAAATGAAATGAATATGCCTGTAGTTAACCACTGAGATTATACACCAATAAATTATATTTTTCTATAGATTTTGTTTCAGATATTTTTCTATAGATATTGTCAACCAGACTTATACAGAATCTGGCTACGTAATAGAAGCCTGTATCAACTTAAGAAGTAAATAAGAAGCAGATAAGTCAGCTGTGAGGCTTTTATAATTTGTCTTTCACACCCTACAAGAGTGCTTTCTTCTTGGTAGGCTATAAAAACCACCACCAAAAGAAAATCTATTCAATGTTATCAGAAACCTGTCAGGTCTGCTGACAGTTTTTTATTTCTCTAATTTAGTCCTCTTTTCTTTAACTCCTCTTTGTGTTTTATCTTTCCCATAAACTTACAGAATGAAGACCAGACTCTTCCACAGGAGAATTTTCTATACTTTTAATTTAATTTAGTCTAATATTATTGGCTTAGAGGTGATACTTTTTTCTTTTTTTTTTTTACTTTACAAAGAAACAATGGCTCCAAACTTTTCTGAGCCTAAATTGCCCACATAATCCTGTCCTGGATAGGTGACTAATTGCATAACCCTGTGTTTCACAAAATATCCAGTTTTAGACAGTGAGGAAGAACACTAAATACTATTTGAAGATCAAGGAAAGCAAGGTAGAGTCAAAGACAAAAGCACTGTTTTGAACATTTTTCAAATCTTAGGTAGCTACCAGACAAGATCACAAAGCAAGTCAATCACAAAGAAGATAATCACCTATGTAATTCCTAAATGTGCTTAGGTAGGTGTTACATATTTGTATTTGAACTACATTAAATAGCTATAAATGCATGCAGTTGCCATCACCTTTTAAGTTTAAAAAATCAATACATTAGAACTCTCTGAAAGATGTAAACTCCAAACTTTGTTAATGAGATAAACAACATGTGTAGGCTCATTCTGTTGCATATACTACTGAGCAGTTAGATATGACAATATTGAAAATAAGAATAATTTTTGATTATTTTTTTCATTTTGTAAGAATAATCATAATCTCTTTTGTCTCCCCCTTCTTAAGGACCTTATCCCTAAACATGAGCATGCCAAGAATTAATATACACCAGGACTGACAATCTGACTAGTTAATATTAGTGCAGTGGAAAGAGCATTAATATAGTAGTTAATAGACTTTAAGAAAAAGTACTAGACCATTAATCTCTTCAATAATTCACTCTATACTTATCAATAGCTAGGAATAATTATCCCATGTTAACAGGTCTTTCTGAAAGCCATATCTTTGACTGAGGAAATCTTTCCTAACAGTTCAATTCTTAATCATTGTTTTCACACATTTCATTAATATTTTAATTTCCTGTGTTTTAGAGGTGTTTCAAAATCAACACAAACACATTTAAATACAAATTAGTCCCAAGACATTTTTAAAGAACTGACCCACACTTAATGCATGAGGTGTCAGTTTGATAAAGAACCTGAGGTGTTTCAAATTGCTCTTTTAATCATTAATCAGACCAATGTTATATGCATTACATTATTCTAGTAAATCTTCTGATAATCTTTTAAAATACATGTCTCATTGACAGAGGAAATCTTATTTTCTATGATTTTCATTTTTCAGGAAGAACAATTTATGCTTAAAACAACTCAGGATTAGAAGATGCAAGTTAAAAAAGGGCAAGAGTACTTCTGTGAAAGTTGAATTCCGATACCATCTGCTCTTGAAGTGCTTTGAGACTTGAGAAGTTAAGCAGTGCTGGCAATTAAAGTCTATCCTAAAAGTGACTACATCAACACTATGAATAAAGCAGAGTGCTGAAGCACTTGTAGAAGCAAGTGCAGGCCTTAAAGAAAGAGGTAATGGAGCCTGCTGTGGCGTTGCACTTGTATAATCGAACCACAGACCCGATCTATATTTCTGAATAGAAGTAAAAAGTTATGTCTGCTCATTATAAAAGAACAGTATTTCCAGTGTGGTATTAGAACTCTGTGAGTCTCTTGTGAGGGGGAATTGTGACCACACTAGGAACTGATTTATGATTGCCTTCCTTTAGGATGGCTGCTTAAAGTTGCTAATTACTTGCAGGAAATCCATTTATGACAGGCTTCTTGTTAAAAAGCACCAAGCACAATTCTACAACAGAAATCAAACATTAACAGTAGCATCCTTTTTAATACCTGCTTACACTGAGAAAAAAGCAAATTGACAATGTTTTCAGTCAGAAAAATTATTTTCTGTCCATGGCTCTAAAGTACTTTATCAGAAAATCCCTCTGACATATCCCATACAGGACAAGAAAAGGTCCTATTCCACAATCCAGTCTTTGGGCAAGGAATTGCACAGTTATGCCTGAGATACAGCAGGCCTATGTGTAGGCTTCCTGGGCAGAACCATAGAAAATGGGCTGGAGATCACTCCTGCCATCCTTCCACCAGTGACCTTTAGTATCTCACATCCTTAACAGAGAATTCTTTTGAACAACTGAGGACATCTTGCTAAGTATTCAAAGGGAAAAAAGTCCCTTTATAGGTAAGCCCTAAATGTGAGCCTCAGAACAAGTCCACATTAGTATATAAATCCTAGGTATTATTTACAAATAACGTGCAGTGTAATGAAGCTGGTAGTCAGACCATTAAATACTTTGGAATATTTGCAGTATTTGTGATTGTTTTGCTGCAGTTGCTTTGGTTTTCTTTTTCCCTGACATTGAACAATAAGGTTTGAAAAAAATTCTTTTAGTGGGAAAAATACTCTATTTTATGATTCACTTACCATTTCTGCAGATCTGAAATCCCAGGGGACTCCATGAAAGATAATTTCCATTAACTCAGATGCACAGTGGCAAAATGTAAATATTTTATGTTATACTTAAAATGATACTGATATATTGAAAAAGAAAACAAAACAAAAACCCAAGAGAATTACTGTGATAAAGATTGCTTTCTGTATTTGTGTGGGGTTTTTTTCAATTCTTTAATGTCACAGGGTGTGTCATTGCTAGATCTACTGATATGGATTTGAATACTTAAGGAGAAACACTGTATGTTAGCTTAGTTTCAAAGGTTTTCCTAATAGATGCATTCTCCACCCCCTGCTTTGAGAACTGTATTAAACTGAGTAAAACATAAATTATCTTGTATTTTCGTATAGAAATGTCATCCTAACCCACCTAAAAAGAAAATCAGCCAGTCCCATTATTTCAGGTGAAAACTTTGTGCTAGAATACCAGAAAACAGATAAAATATACTTATAACAAAGGGGAAATGCGAAACAAACAAAATGATAAAGAAGTTAAATACTAATTTAGTCATATAGAAGACAAATGGAGATGAAACTAGTTTGGTTGATTCCTGATGTGCTATCCTGAAAACTGAAAGAAATAGGATAATGGAGAGAGACCTGTGGTAATCTCAGAGGTAATTTCTTGAAAAGAGTCAAATATCTGAAAGAATAAATTGCTTAAAAATGCAGCATGAGCCAATTGATACCTTAAAAATAGATGTGTCAATCACTGCCTGTCAGAAGAGAACAGAGTTTAAGAATACAATTCCTTAACAAACAATACCAAAAGAAACCAAGGGAGTACACGAGAGAGAGGCTACTTCCAAACTGGAATATCTTTCTGGGAGATCACAAAATTAGAAAATAGAAATGGAAGGCACCTCAAAATGCTGTCTAAGCCATTTCTCCACCAAAAGATATGATCCACTAAATCAAAAATGTTCCTGAGAGATAGGTTTTTAATCTCCTCTTAAAAGTGTCCAAGAATCCTAAGGTCTGAGAAAAGCTGTCTTGAAAAATAGAGACAAAAATCCTATGCCATTTACAACACAGTCTGCTTAATAATATCCCAATCAATTACAAAAGCTGTTACCAGAGTTAAGGCTTAAATTTGAGAAGGACTAAGGGAAAATTACCAATGTGCTTTTCACAGTAACATTTTGCAGTCTAATTTATTTTCATTTTTTTCTTTAATCTTTTTATGTCAAGAAAAATTAAATTGCAACTACATGTGTTTTTTTTCTTAGAAGCAGCACAGCAGAAATAATGTTTCTAATAAAGATATTAGCAAAGATGTTTTTATTTTTTGTTCATGTAATTTTACAGTTTATTTTGTAAAATACACTGTCACATAGGAATTTCACCCAAAGATAATTATCTTTACTATAAGACCACTTAAATGCTGCTCGTTTATTTGGGATGTTATTGACATGCCAGATACTCCTTTTCTATTTATTCAATATTATTTATCCTTGTTGAGGATTATTACCTTGTTGAGGTATTATTAAAAAAAAGGGTACTTTTGTATCATGATCATTATCTATAAACAGGGCAATTTGACACAATAAGCAAACTACATTACTTAATATTATAACATATCCCTTGAACTATTTAAATTGTGAGTTCAGCTCAAAGTTTCCTTCTTTCTGTCCTGTGTTGTGAGATTTACCATGGAACTTTCTAGCATTTCAGTGTGGCTTTTTTTCTAAACAAACCTACAAATCTGAAGATGCCACAGTTTGATTATTACTTGATTGAAGCCCAAGGAAAAAGAAGAGTTACTATTGTTTTCCATAGAAAGTATGTATTTTCCTCATTTAATCAAAATGTCAGCCCATTTTCTCTAGAAATTAGTTGCAAGTCAATGAGACTTAGAAAATTTTCAAGTCAAAAATCTCTCAGATATCTGACTTAAATTTTGTTGCTTATTTCTAATTTCAATCTTACACCCTCAATGTTTTTAAAAAAAAAAGCAAAGGAAAAAAACACATATGGATTACTATCAGGAAGGTGCCTTGGATGCATTTGTTTGCAATTTTCTGATGCCACTCTGCTTTATTGTTACAGGAATTTTATAACAGAACATATTCTTGTTAAACAAATACCAGAACATTTGGTTGCTTGCCTGTAGAAGGGGACACCAAGCAGCCAATTCCTTGCCCCATCTTCAAATCATGAATTTGTGGAGAAATTTAGAACTTTCTTGAATTCAAGGGAGGATAGGCTAAGAATGAATGTTTGGGTTTGATACAAGTAAAGAATTTTGTAGAATGTGAAAACAAGGTTTTATGGCTTTTGAGAATGAAAAAATCAAGCAGTAAAACAGTGGAGTCTAAATTAAAGCAAAATAGGAAAAAAATTCTGATAAAAGGACAGAGATATAATAAATAAAAGCAGTTGAGTGGCAAACAAGAAGACTAATTAAGAAAACCCAGAAATTGAAAGAAAAAAATAAATAAAATATTGGAAATTCACAAGAAAATTAATAGACACTACAGATGAAAAGGTGAGTGTACCTAGGGGAAAGCTGAAAACACTCCACAATCATCTGCTGTACACATTCCAAAATATTTGCTGGAGGAAGGTGTCCTGTTGATTTTGAGATCTGTATTTATTAATATAATTGAAATAGCAAAACCTAAGGGAAGAACTGCTCTGCTGATGTGCAGATTACTTGTTGATGCCTTACAGTTGTTTCTCTCAACATGTAATGCTGGAGAACAGGCTCTGCAAAATGCTCCTAACATGGAAGCTCAGCAGAAAACCCTGCACTTCAGCCTTTTTTTTTTCTTTTTTTCCCCAGTTCTTCCAATCTGCAGATATTAATGTTATAGAATGCCTCTTTCATCATTTCACTACTGAGCCAAGTAATAAAGTTTCACCTTTCTGCTGATTGGATCAATGCTACAGATCAGCTGTGGAGAAAATAGGCTGCAAGGAAGGTGAAGGAATCAGTCTCTGTGACATCTGAAGCTTTTCCCCTTGTTCTGTTAGTGCAATACCAGCGTTAGGAAGAGAACACTGAAGGCCCTAAGGACAACATGGAGATTATGGGAAGGATAAATCCTTCTCATAGATCCTCTTCTCAGGGCACAGAGCAGCCACCTGGACAGCTGCTGTGCTAGTCTTTATTCACAGAGGCTATATGTACCTCAGGCTCTGAATAATCATGAGGGTTTACTGATTGCAGAACATTTTCTGATATTAAATACTGTACTTAGAGTGACATAGCAGTTGATAGCAGACACAACTGAGAATATGGATTCGGTTGGGCATGGGAAGCCATGGTTTTCAAATCACTTTCTGATTTTGTAATAGCTGACTCGAAAGTCCAGCTGTGATACGCAACTATAGAGCATTATAGCCATTTGAAAGCTGTTTGAACACACTGAACATGAAAAGTAAATTCTAATGAGCTATTTATCTCATCAATACATTTTGTTGTCCTTTATACTGACAGCCTTCACCAGGATTGCTATGGTATGTCTTTCAGTAAATACTGTTTTATTACTATGTGGGTTAGAGACAAAGAGCCCCATAAATAAAAAGCTTATACTTGACACAGAAGGGTGGTTAAGCATTGTGGTATCTCCTTTGCATTGTGAAAAATGAAATGATACAGTTTTATTGGGGAAATAATTGAATTTGGTAGAGAGAATCATCTCTGGTTTCAAAATTATTTACTCTCTACTTTCTGAAACAATCCATTACTGTAGGAACTAAAAAGAAAAGTCACCGAATTTCCTTATCTTTCAGGTAAGCATGTGAAGCAAAACACATTGATGTCTGGAATGATCAAGTCTAAGTAGATATACATAGGAAAAGAAGAATGTTTTGAGTGGGTATTTTAAGTAGTTATGGATGGTTGGTTTGATTAGAAGTGATTATTTAAACAACCATAGGCAGCTGGCAGAACATTGTAGCATACTTACAGACTTCTCTTGGAAATCTTGGCATTTGAATCAGAAAGAGAATACCCATGGGCAATGAGATATAAGAAAGAAAAACTTTGTCTTCTTTCCCCACCCTTTCCTGGTGCTTTTAAGTAGGTTGGTTTCTGTGAATGGTCACTGTTCACTCTACTGCACTGAGGGGTGAATCTAGTGTGCACATTGAATAAGACAAGATACTGAATGCTCTCCAGAAAAGTGCTGCCTTTACTTTTAAGTTGACGGAAAATGATGACCAATGAGAGCTGAGGACAACTTCTTCCTATCATTAGCTAAATAATGAATAATTGTCATTCTTTATTCAATGGTATGATGTTCCTGTAAATCTCTAAGGAAATGAGAATGAAAGCATAGTAGGTAATCATTGAGTTTATGATTGCATTTGAAACATCAGTGACAAGTCCTTTATTTCTGTTAAAATGCTCCCTTGATGTATTTTTGGATGTTTGAAAAAGGCAGGAGTAGTTATTTTTTACCATTATTTCAAATGTGTTGTTCAGTACATAAAATTTTCATCTCAATCTATGGAAATAGAGTGGAATCTTATATAAACTGTCTTCTGCTATTTTTTAGTTTGCTGCAAGAGATATACTTTCATTTTTTAAGGCTAAATTGGAAAATCAAACCAATATTTTCCTTCATATATTAGCCTTATATGTATTTTCACTACTAATAATGTGTATATAATACATATTTTCCTTGAACCATACTTTAAAATTGAGGTGCTATAATTTAGAAGAATGTAGAAAGAACTTTGGTAGGATTTTCACTGAAAGAAATAAGATTGGTAATAATAATCAGATTTTTTGAAAGGCATCGTTCATGCAGAAGTATCAGTTCTCTTTATAGAATTCAAAGTCTTCCACAGCTTTGTTTTGGACTGTTGTGAACTTTCATTCTGAACTTTCAAACTTCAAGATGGACACCTTCCAGCAACACAGACAACACTGAAGTTTTCCCTGGACTGATTTTGGCTGTAATGGAGTTCTTTTTCTTCATGGCAGCCTGTATGGTGCTGCGTTTTGAATTTCTGACTAAAGCAGGATTGATAACAAACCAGTTTTGGGGCTATTGAGGAGCAGTGCTTGCACATCAAGGTATTTTTATTTTCCTTGTCTATCCCCCTCAAAGGCTGTAGGCTGGCAGTGGGCAAGAAGCTGGCAGTGGACACGGCCAGGAGAGCTGACCCAAGCTGGCCAAAGGGACCTGCCACTCTATGTGACATTATGCTCATCTATAAAAAGAAAGCAGGAGGAAGGGGGATTATTTGTGTTAAAGGTTTTCATTTTCCCAAGTAAACTTTCCACATGCTGGGTTTTCCCCAAATTACCTGGACATTTGCCTGCCAAATACAAGCAAAATCATTAATTTGCTTTGTTTGTGCACACATTTTACTTCACTTACTAAGCTGCCTTTATCTCGACCCATGAGCTTTTCTGATTTTTGCCCTTATAAAACTTTACTTAGCTGGGAGTGAGTGGGTGGATGGGTTCCTATGACCAGTGTCAAAGTCACAAATGCCACTAGCCTGATAGTGCAGGAAAGTAGAAAAATAAAGCTGTCCATTTGGTCAGTGAGATTGAAAGGTGAGATCAGTTGGGAGTGCCAGAAAAAGTTAATAAAACTGTATTTGGGCTACATGTACAAAAAAAGAGAGATTAAAGGGTCTTTTTTTCTGTTTGTTTCTGATAGTGATTGGTATTAGGCAAGCATGGTGGAGGTTGGGGAGCAAGGTGGGTGTGCTAGTACCTTAGGCATGCCAGGGTTTGATGATGAGACTGTCAAAGAGAACAGCCACTTTTTAGAAGCTTTCTTGTGAGTCCCTCAGGATCAACATCATAGCAACAGAGAATACTGCAAAGAGGCAGCAGGTGATGGTCTGACTTACACTCACTGCTAAAAGAACTAGTTCCCATCCTCTTCAGAAGGGTAAAGCAAGCGCTGTCAAGAGAGATAGTTATTTACTGGGCTAATAATAACCTTGCTCTAGATAAATTTAGTTTATCCCATTTATGAAAATGATTTTTTCTTTAATGCCTCTCCCTCAATAATGAGAAATGATTTATCAGAAGAAAGGTATGCAAATATACAAGTGTCTCCAGGTGGATTTTGCTTGTGTGGGCTTGTGTTTTGGTTTTGTTTTTATTACAGCTATACTGCTTTACAGAGATGTGTATTGAAAATGGAGAGAAGGAAATATAATGATGAAAAAAAGTAAACCATTACCAAAAACTCAAACAAAAGAATCGCTCTAAAACATGAAAAATTCAAAAGTACCATTTCTCTGAGTTAGGCAAATTGAGACTTGAATATGTCTTGCATACAGCACATAGCTTGGTCTGAACCAAACTATGGAGTGCTCCACCACAGTCATTCTCATTTTAAAAATGGGGTAAAGTCCTGAGAGCTTGGGTTTCATCCATACAAGTTTTGATAGTACCATATTTTTTCCAAAGTACTTTTTATCTGATGAATTCATGTAATTTTAGATGCATTTTTCTTAAAGTGAGTGAAATTTGCAATATTCAAAAGGGGCAGTGATTAACATTTCCATCAAGATGTTAAGAAAGAACTCAGGGAAAAGAAAGAAAAAAATCCCAATGTTAGATGTATGTAGACAAGTGTCTTGTGAGGGTGATATGTGTTGAATTTACCAGATTTCAGTTAAACCTTATTATTTCTGGTATTTCCTTTTTATTCTATTCCCTTGGTGATACATTTTACAGTAGGCAGACATGCATACTCACAGTGCATTGGAATAAGCTTTTACCCTGCCTTCCAAAAAACATAGTCTCCTAAATTTTTCAGATAGTATGCATAATTTTAAATTTTTATATAGTCTAGAGAAACTATCAGTAGTTCCAAATGTGGCTTTGCATTCAAAAAATTTAAATTTCAAGAAAATTCAGGCCTGCACACCAGTGAATGTAATTTCTTTATACAGAGAGCATTCTCAGCCAGATACACAGCAAAGATCTATTTTGTCTAATTTAGCTGCTTCATGCATAGATCATAGGTGGTTGGCTCTGGCACACTCATCAGTATTCAGTTTGAGGTCTCTCCATGCAGTTCAAGACTGGATGGATCTAAAACCATCAGGCTATATTGGTCGGACATGAGTTCTCTCTTTATAGTTAGAAAACTCTTAACAGAGTCCAACATAGTGTACATTGCCTTTCATTGTAATGTCCTTTATCAGAAAAATAAAGGAATCCTCTTGTTCATCAACATCCAGCAAGAGGCCAATGGTCTGCTGGAAGGACCTACTGTCTTATTTCCTGCATATAGTACTTTATGCACATCTTTAGTCCTTATTGAATTTTAATTTATGGAGTTGAAACTGCTTCTCTAGTCTATCAAGATTGCTGTAAAGTCTAATCCTATCCTCCAAAGTGCTTCCAAACATTCACATCAGATTTTATACTGAAACACTTTCTCCCATAATGAAAAGCATTGGTGGAGATATTAACCACTGTCTTTTCCACTACAGACCACTGCAAAACTCCCCTAATGTAGCCTGAGGGTAAGTTATGAATCAGGAAAGTCACTGTCAAAAATTAGTGATTAGTCCTAATAAATTCCATGGTTATTTGACCATATATCACCTTGTTACACCTTTCAATCAGATTCTCATCTTTCAAAATTGATTCAGCAATTTTGCTTATAGTAACTCTTTAATCCAAGTAACTTCACAGAAGATTATATTTTCAAGTAGTTTTTCCATCGGGAATTTTTTTCTGGAAATTGCAACTGGATATGTTAATTATTTCACTGTTTTTAAGATTTAGAAGTGACTCAAACTATCAGACTTGTATCTTAAGGACATACTACATTAATTTTCATTGGTTTGAAACAGGCAGGCAGACAGACAGACAGGGTAAGTTTATTTCCAAGTACTTCAAACTGTAACTTACTGAATTTCTCTCATAGAAACAGCCTCACTGACACCTATCTAAGCCAGTTACTTGGCAACCTTGACACATTAGGTATTAGTTGTCATTGATGCCACTTTCTCACCTTGAAAAAAAAAAAAAAGACTGAGGTTTTAAACAGAAAAACCAAAGCTGGAGTCTCTCTTTCCAAACCAGTGAAACATCTTCTATTTTGACAGCTCATTCTGTCAAAGTCTATACTATTAATAATTATTCAAAAGAGAGAATATACCCCTGATATCAAGTCAATAACTTGAGAATTATCCAATAAAGACTCAATATAATATATAAAGATATATAAAGCTCAATAGAGCTTTATATTTCATATTGTTATTAATGTCCAGTTACAACTTTTACTGTTGTCTTTCTGTGCAATTTCCTTTTCTTTGGAAGGATAAAAGAAAAAGAGGAATCTCCAAAGGCTGTCTCTATCATATTGGTATGAGAGTAGACCATATATTCAAATTCAAATAAGTATCATAGCATCTAGGAGACAGGACTATAATACTTATGCAGTAAGGCTGAATTCTTAATGAGGAAAATGAGCATTTTTTACCCAACAACTCCAACACATGCTGCAGCACCAATTTATGTAATCTATTGCCAGGCAATTTACAGCTTCTTCTGTTCAATCCAGGGACCTCAGAGGTAGGCTTTATTTTCTTTTTCCAGGTACTAGAATCATTAGGAAACCTGTCATTCAAACTTCAGGAGCTGGACTGCAATAAAGTATTTATATTCTAAATATTCACTTTTGATTTTCCTTCTCAAGCCACAAATGATGCCTTGACTTGATATATGTTACACATGGCCAGATGAAGATGGTGGGACAGAGTTATCATGATTATTACTGCTTTCCTCACCTCCTCACTGGTTCACTGGATGACCTGCTGCAGCTCAGGCAGTTCCACTGGCATTTATGGCAGTGTTATAAATTTCCCAGAAACTTATAATTGAATTGTGATTTGGCAATTGTTCCTGAAATGAGAGGTACGAGAGCAGAAGGTAGTCTACTAAAAGATATAGGAAAAAAAGATATAGGATAGCTGATATGATGCAAATTTTCAGCCAAGGGTGGTATGGTGTGCAGAACACAAATTAGAGAGGTAAGGCTTAGAAGGAATGTAATGACAGAACAAAATGTGAGAACATTGAAGCAATCAAATGGAAGCTTTTATGTACTGAGTCAATCCAGTTGGACCTGTAAGGGGATACTGTCATAGAGAGTGAGAACAAAGTTGTATAATTTGTGCACAGTCAAAGAAGAAATGAAAATCTGAATACGTGGGAAATGATTAAACAGAAAGATCAAGAGCTAGCACAAGTACAAAGCTTTTCACAGCAAGTAGTCAAGACCAGTTAGGAATGTTGTGTTCAAATGATACCAGATTTTTATTGTTTTTTGTCTACAGGAAAGATCCTCAGTCCTTTTACTTTGTTATCTGCTGAGCCAAATAAGAAAACTGATTTACTTTTATCTAACATCCACTGTATCATTGAAAAAGTAGGTACAAAATCTATCACTATCAAAGCTTTGGTAAATGAAGAAATGCTTGATACAGTAATGTTGGCAGCGTTGAGGGATGGCCTAATATTACTTCTGTATGTGATACGGAAGCATAAAGCAATGCCGAATGAGTAACTGGCTACTGGAATAATTGTGAGGTGTCAAAATCAAGGCTAGCTATCTACAGATTTAATGAAGGACTGACTGAACAATATTTGGACCAGAAGACCAGGTGTGCTGTTAAGAAAAAGAAGAATGATTGTCCTAGATGAATTCAGAGGTCATCTAATGCCAGCTGTGAAGAATACTGCCAAGAAAATGAATATTGATCTTGTAATTATATCAAGAGGAATGACATCAAAACTCTCTACGTAGTAGTGAAGATGCCCTTTAAAGAGTGGTTAAAATCTTCATACTCAGAATGGCTCTTGGCAGGGAACATGCTCCTGTTCCTACAGGAAAAATATGGAGTAGTGAAAAACTACCCTGTCATTTTGAGACCATCAGATCAGATAAATCCAGAACTTGTAGCTAATATTTTTAAGAAGTACTGTATTTTAGATTCCATGGATGGAACACACATTTTTATGAGTACAAAGAAGAATCTGAAAACAGGGAAGACACTGAATGAGAAAAATAGATTGAAAATGGTGAACAGAATAACAATAATGTTGGAATGTAAAAACTGAGAATTAGTATTAATATAGCATGTGAGAAGAGTACAGATTAACTTCAGGCAAACTGCTAGAGAAAATATCTTTATAATAATTATAGCTTTGAAATAAGAACATTTCTGTGTATAAAATTCTTTTGAGGGTCAATTTAAACTCCATGTGCTCCTCCTTTCTGGTTGGCAAGGCACACTGCCAGGATGGTGTGATTGATAGGTTTAGATCTTTCCTAACTCTGTCACTTATATGCACTGCTGTGGAGCATCTGTGGCACTGTGGCTTTTGCTGACATAAAGTGAACTGAATCACTATAATGAACTATAATGAACTGTGTTATAAGACCAATGAAAAGACCAAATGGTTTTGATTTTGAATTTGCAATCAGCTGAATCATCATAGTTGTGAGACCTTTGGGGCATAATGGAAAAATTGACCGCTTGGATCAAAGGAAAGGAATCCATGAGCCAGTTTAACCACTAGAGTAGCATTGCTTACATATGTTGCTACTCAGTACTACTTTTTTTTGTTTTTTTGTTTGTTTTTTTGTTTTCATATCACTCATCACATTCTGATTGCAGTTGCAAGTTACACATTAAAACACTGCTTATTTGCCTCATTTTTTCCACCATATATCTTCCACTAAATGGAACACCTGTACTTAGAGATCATTCTTGCCAATTTGGAATTCACTGATCATCATCATTCAACCTAGATTGCAAGAGTGGAGCTCTTGCATTACTGGAGCTACTCCACATGAGAACAGGGCAGTGAACAGAGACAGCACACTCAAAGTAAATAATGGAAAGGTGAAAATAATAGTAAATAATTAGGTGAAACAGTGAAATGTGTTACAGAGTCAATGTATTCAATCCATCTTATCAAAAAGTTTAAATAAAATTTTTGTTTTCTTTTCAGAATATTATCAATATTCCATTTCTTTTTCTTTGTCCTAAGAAACAGTGAGAGACTTTGCCAGCCTCATCCCAGAAGTACTGACACCACTGAGCCTCAATAAAGAAAATCTGTCAGTCCCTGCAGTACTGACCACAGCTTTTGCAGTGGTTCATTCACATCCTGTTAGCTACAGACCACCTACTAAGAAACCAGGATAAGCCATTTGTTAACCAACCACAAAATTTAGGGGTTGTGCCCATAGGGGTGAACAGCTTTTGATTAATTTTATGGTGTGGAATGCAAACCTAATCATAGGTTAGGTTAAAGAGCTGAAGGTGCTGATGGTATCATTTTAATCTTTGTTCTTTTAATGATCAGAGTACTCTATCTAAACACTGGTATTCATTTTTATACAATATTTATATGAATTCCATTGTGTGGGGATAAACGTCAATTTATTGTAAATTATTTTTAATTTAGATTTGTGATTTATCTTGTTTTGATTTATTTTGTGGACTGAAATTTCTTTTTAGAAGAATTGGAAGATGAAATTATTTAGCCTTACAAATATTGCTTCCTAAAGAGACCTTAACCAGTTTCAACGTGAATCAAAATAATAATTTTTAAATCCCTAGTTTGCCATAAAATTTTCTTTCACCAGGCAAATGACAGCTATGATATTCTTTGTACATACCTTTTTTTTAATAAAAGTTTTCACAGGAAAATAGAATCAATCCATGTTCTTCCAAAGCACACCATCTGCTGAAATTTTGCACTAACATGATATAGTTCACTGCTATACCTGGATTTATTGGAAAGATTTATCTTCCTCCTAGGCAAACTAATTAGTGAATGAAATAGGATACACTGTCTGGCAAAAAATGGTCATAGTAATCGTTTGATCTCAAAAGCTTTGAGTTCAGGTTCATGCTCTAGAACTCTGGATATTTTAAACTGATTTGCACATCTTTTTTGAAGTTCAAAAACTAAAATAGTCATCTTCCTTCCATTTTTCAATAACTCACTTGTATTAGAGTCCCTGAGAGGGATAATACTACGTATATTTTTGTTCTCTTCTCATCTAACCATTTTAAAACCTTTTTTTTTTTTTAAAAATCATGGAGAAAAACTTTTTTTTTTTCCTGTTTTGGATCTCATCCAACTCTAAGGAGAGTATTTTTCAGTTCATATTAAATGGATCAGCTATAATTCAGTGCAATTAATGCAACAGTTCCATGAAAGCAACAGGCGAGGGAAGACAAGGGATTCAAGCTTTTGGGACAGATAGGATTCAGTGTAAAGCTTTCACATTGTCAGTTTTTAGAAATCAGTTATTACATAGTAATTAGTGTGACAATTCAAATAACAGACTCTTTAGAAAACTAGTTAACTGAAACATTCACCATGAAAAACCTTATTGTTTCCTCCTTCAAAGGAGTGACTTAGGTTTACAATAGGGTGACCTGGAGAAAGAGAACATAGGGAGATTGTGAAAAAGACCTTCAGTAGAATAAAGTTTTTGGCATGAAGAGGGAGGATTGAGATAAAAATCTTCTCAGTTCTGTGATGATCACACTTTCCAGATTCAGAAAGAGACTCATAAAATTTCTAGCCAATTGGAGCCAGGTTGAAAAGATGTCTCTTAACAGATTTTTGCTAGAGCATGCTCTGGATTTAATAAGTTCAGAGGGTCTCAGGGAAGCTACAGAACAGATTGAAAGGATAAACCATGGGTTGTTAAACAGACCTACCATACTTGAGCTGAGGAATTCTTTCACATGAATATTGTTTGATCTTCAGGGGATTTTACAGGGCATGGTTATACAAGTCTGTCCTGTTCCTAGTCTTCCTGTCTAGACATTTACTTTGGTTCACTGCTGGAAAAATAATGTTATGTTAGATTGGCTCTAGGTCTTGGCCAGTGAAACCATTCATAAATTCTTGAAGCCTCCCAAAACTATTGATCATGTGGATCAAATGCCACAGTGGCAAAAGGAAGTACTGATCCTTAAATTAATGGCCATACTTAATATACTTAAGCTTGTCCTCAATTATACACCTAAGTACTCTCATCAAACTCTTCATGAAGGAGTAGAACTGCTCTTAAGATAGACAAGAGTTTTCTGTAAAGATTCTGTAAGCTGTGATGTGATGTGATAAGGACTATAAAATGAACCCAGTTTTTCACTGGAATAAGAACAGTGACTACACCTACAAGAAATCAGAACTGTCATCTCTTCTGGTGTATCTCTCACCATACAATCAGTATGTTCTGGCATATTTGCCAGTTATTTCAAGAGAGACCTGATTTCACATAATTTTCTGTTGTACCTGACAATACTTGTCAAATTACAGCTAAAAACAAGGCCAGCATCACACTACTTATAGAATAAAAGATAATAATAAAAACAAAGGAGCAGTCTTCTGGGTTATGGAAAGCACCAGACTTCTACTATCCCTGTAGTGAACTGAATGAGAGAAAGTTAGTTTTCCACAGACTTATCCCTTCTGCCCAGTCCTACTGATTCATGAAAGCACACTGGCATCTGGGATGATGTCACTTAAACCCTAAGATTAGCTTTGTACTTAAAGATGTAGTGAAGTGCTTTTCTGGACCTGGGCCAGATGCTCAGCATCTTCCAGGATAAAGTTCATATTTATGAGTGCTTCATAAGTGAGGAAAATCATAAAATTGAATGGCTTTGTTCCCATAAAAAGGGAAATATAAAGCCCTCAATGCAAAGTAACCATGTGTTAAGTACTCATAGAACATTTTTTCCATTGTTAATTAAGCAAGAAAATTCATATGGGTGGGGCATTTCCTGGCAGCTGATGTTGAGGCGAGAGCCATTGAGTTTTAATTGCCACTTAAATCCAGGGCATTTCATTGAACAAACAGGTGGAGCATATCCACTTTGAATGTATGCAAACAGCTTGCCTTATCATAGAGAAGAGAATGAGTTTTCTGATTGATTAGTTCCTTTTTATTCCAAGCAGGTTGTGGCCAATTGCAGTAACTGCAGATTTTCTGCACTGAATGTTAACACAGATTGCGTAGAAATTAATTCAAAGAGCACTTAGAGTTTTAAAATCTGTACTAACGTGAAAGAAAAAAACAACCAAGCAAGCATATTTCATTTATAACTCCTGGAAATGGGAATTATTAATTGAATTATGTGGCTGAAAAGGAGAAGAATCTATTTAAATGTGACAATTCTCACTCGCTCTGAACAAGCAGCTATTTCTAGGCTGACACTTTGTAGGATATAAGATTTAGCTAGAAACCAGATATTAAAGTACATTAAACCAGTTACCAAGCTACATTCTGTGATCTGGAAAACAACTCAGTGTTTTATATATATATATTTTTTTTAAGCATAGAAAGAAAGGGAAAATGCATTTGTGAAAAATGTTCTGTTTTATTCTAATAATAAGTGGTTAGCATTTAAGAAAGATTTTCCTCTTAATCAGCTGCCAAGACAAAGGTAACTCATACAAACACCTCTCAGAGACAACACATTAATTCGTTGTATTTTCAGAGTTTTAGGTGAGGTGGATGGTAGATGATATGTAACCTATCTCCTCTATTTAGATGCATAATGGCAAGTCTGAAGAGCACTTCAGAGCTAAGTAGCTGTATAGTGGATCTAAGTCTTCATCATTTTAGGATTAGTTTATACTTTTGATGTTCAGTAATTGAAGCCCTTGACTCCAGCATCATTGTGTTAATATAAGAAAAGAAGGAATCTGACTCTAAGCTGACTGGCTTGGTGTTGTACTTTGTGACATTCATAACTTTATTCACCTGAACCAGATACAAATTTGCAGATTAGCCCACAAAGGATTGTGTGTTTATTTATTTTTTATGACTAAGGTAAAAAATAATTGCAAAAATTTTTACTACCATTTGCAATTTTTTTTCTATATTTTTTTTCTGTATTCTGTATTTCTTCAAGAATAATTCAGAGCTAAAATAGGAGTATGAAATACCTCTTATTACACTAGAATATTCAAGGGATGCTATTTCTTGAGAGGAAACTAACATGACCTTCAGGTTGTTTGAGGGGGTTAAGTCTGCACTGGGTTTATTTTGAAGACAGTGTTAACCATAAGAACTGATGTGTGAACTAATTTCTAAACCACAGAGGAAAGGAAATAATTTAGGAGGAGCAAAGGAGTTGTGGTTTAAAAGTGGGCCAAAGTGTAATAGAAAACTCATGTCCTGCAACCCAGAGGGCCAAGGTAAGAGCATGGTTAGAGGTCAGATAGATGGCCAGCTAAATGGAGAATCAGAGTTATGAGCAGCTCCTGGGAGATTAAGTAAAAAGGAAGGGGATGCAAATGGATTTAGAGTTCAAATTAATCCTGGAAGGGCATGAAGCATAGAGTTCAAATGATATGGGAAGTGAGCATCAGTGAAGGAAGGGCTGATGTCCATGAAGTCTGTAGCTTGCATAAGATCCTTGCCAAGACATCGACTTAGAAAGTTTGGTTTGGAATAGGGTTAATTTTTATGTGTAAAAAACAAAAGCTAATAATGGATCCTTTACAAACAGTAGAAGTGTTTTTATATGTGTAACATGCACATGCCAAAAAAATGCTGATCTAGTGTATTTATTTCAGGTAACACATGGCAATCAGCTGCCACTGTGATAGGCACAGCATAACTCAGCACAGCCTGAAAAAGTATTCTGACTTACATTTTTTTAAAGTCTAACCACGCTTTGTAACTGTAAGCTAGAAAAATGAGTAATAGAATTACAGCAGTATTTTAGAAAGGTGGTCACAGTGATAATCTAGAATTGCCAGTAGAAAACATATCCTTAGTACTGTCTCTGAGGTGAGCTTTAAAATTACCTTTCTTCCATTATACGTCCTTCTTAAAGAGTTACTAAAAGAGATTCGTAGTATATTTTAATAGGATATTTTTTCTCAATAAGACCTTTTTCTTCAGAGCCCATACTTGAAGGTGACTATGGCAGTTTTCAGTGAGAACAGATAAAAACAGATCAAAAGGAACTAGTCTTAGGACATGGTGACTAAAGCATTAAAAAAAAAAAAAAAAAGAGATAAGCATATTTGTGTATTAATTTTATACAGAAAATTCAAATATTAGAAAACATTTGATCAGTTGCAAGCTTGGAAAACCATCCTATATTTTTCACTTTAAAGCATCTGCACTCATTAAGGTAGTGGTTAATTTTTCATTAAGAAAATAAATATTGAGATCTTTATCTCCTTGGGACATAAATCTCTTCAGGAAACTGAATATTTGTTCTGTAATTTATTGAAAAATTAAAGTGTCAACTGGGCCTTTGCTTTTGAGTCATTAATTTTAGCTTAAAATTGTGAAATTGTAAAACATTATAAAGGTCTTGGTGCTCTGTGTGGATGCACAACACAAGAAACAATTTGAAATTAGTAAAAATATGGCATGATTAAAGCCAGCTATTACTAGAAGCCAAAAATGATATTTTAAACCACGAGCTTTATTGAAGCTCACATGTTGGTGTTATGATGGTTTTGCTGATATTGTATTTAAAGAATGGTTAACAAGAATGAGATTGGCATAAAGATGTTACTGTAGTGTAGCAAGGCCATTTGATGAAACATTTTTTTGATGGCTAAAACTCAGCTGTTAAAAAGAACTTCCATGAAGGGAAGCTGAATTATCTCATTTCTTCACACCAAAGAACTACACCTGATATAAATCAGTCCTTCTAAAGCTTAAAAGGAATTGGTGGTAATAATTGAGTAGAAAATTTAACAATGGAAATATGGGAAAAAATAATCAATTTCTTCAAAAAGCATTTCACAGTTAAAGTGTTATTCATCTTTCTTCCGTTAAAATACTTAGCCTAAGGTGTCAGCTTATGTTAGCACTCTAGAAGTTAAATGTTTCATCTAAGAAAATGTTTGTCCCGAATATGGGAGAAAAATGAACTGGTGGAAAATATAACACTGCCTGTACATTTTCCACCAGGATGAAATGGTCTGGCTAATCAGTTGAGATGGAGATGATTAGAAAAGGCTTTTTAAAATTTCATTTATAATCAATTATCTAACAAGATTTCAGTGATGATGACTTGACCAAATATTTGTCTCTGGGTATGCTCCAGGCCAGGCTGGATGTTGCTCTGAACAACCAGTTCTTGTGAAAGGTGTCCCTGCCCATGGAGGGCAGCTGGAACTAGATGAGTCTAAAGGTTGCTTCCAACCCAAACCATTCAATGATTCAATGCATTATTTCAAGTCAATCTCACCACTTTTGTCACCCCTTGTACTTTAAAGTCTTATCTTTATCACATATTTAGAGAGGCTATAATGGGTTCTGGAATACAAAGTGAAGGTGACAAACCTGTACCCAGAAAAAGTCTTTGCCTGTTTGTTGGCTCACACAGGTGACTTCTTGTTTCACCCAAAGTTGTCCCTGTGCCTATTGCATTCAAAATTTAAGTTCTGAAATCTAAATGATATTGCTCAGTATTTAAGTTCTTTTCATCAAGAATAGCTGCTTTTTTTTTCTGCTATGAGCTCCTCTGGCAATGGGCTTTTTAATGTTTTCTATCTTTATTTCATTACTGGCAACATGGAAGTCTTGTAACAGGCAAAATATAAGTTGACCATGACCTTCCTTTAATGCTATAGCTTAAGGTTCTGGTCTTTAGCAGGTTTCAAGCATCTGTCTCTTTCTGTGGCATTAATATATAATACTTTCATCCAAAATTTATCCTTCTTTAAAGCATGCCCTTACACTTCTCTTTGCAAGAGCACTAGGTACTTGCAGGTCTACTTATGTTTTCATGTTTCGGAGACTTCTCAGAGTGGATTATCTCTATTGACTATATAGGAATTAGCTTCAGACAACACCCTTAACTTTTTGATGGTTAACCTTTTCTAACCTTTCTTTCTGAAAATCTCAAGCTTTTCCTTTTTTCCTTTTTATTTTTCCTTTCTTTCCTGTTTATCTTTCTTTTTCCAATTATCTATGCACATTTTTCTCTACAAGCTCTTTTGTTACACTGTTCTAGATAATTGATTGTCTTGAAAAGAATTGAGGAGCTTTATTTCCTGGTGCTTTCCTGCCAGATATTTGGCATATGTTACCTTTTTCTTCTGCAGCATTGCATTTAACAGCTGTCTAAAGAAATACAAGCAAATGCTAGAAGACAAAGAGCAATAAGATTCTCGAGAATGCTTTTACTTGTGATGATATTGCCATGGATTTGGATGGATATTACTTTTAATGATAAAGTATTTCTAGAGGAGTTTTTATTGCATCATTTTTAAAAGCCATTCACCTAAAATTCATATATGGAGAACTCCCAAAATAATCTAGGTCTTTCAGTAATGGAGGTCTGCTAGGAGATTAAAATGATAATATTTGTTAGGGAATAAGATACAGACACATTTGAACCATACCAGTATTAATATATATCTATCTAAGTGTTGATTTAATGACATTTTCCTGTACTCATTTAGTTATAGCACTAGGAATTTTTAGGTAAACAAAGTAATTTTAACCCTATTATTTTTATTACCTTTTATTATTATAGTTTCAGGCATCTCCTTCTGATTATGCTTATTTTTACTATTACTACAAACATATGCCTCCCAAATCATGTTAAAAAAAGACAAAATACCTATGATATAATTAAAAATCTGTCAAAACAGGAAAAAATAGTCATTAAATTTGATATCTCATTTCTGAGGCTCTGTAAAACAATTTCCTTTTACTGCTTTGTAATTGTCAGCTCCATGTTTCTTTTTAGATTAGAATATAGTGATTTATGGAAATTTTAATGCTTATAAATATAGCAAATATTATCTATATTACCAGTAGCATGCAGCATCAACTATTTATTTGTAGGGTTGTTCAACTGTGATATGTAAGAATTAAAATAGAATCCTAATGCAATTAAAAAGCAATTGTTTTCTGTGGAATTTCACCTAATATGTTTTTACTTGGACTGTGGAATTGTAATTTGGACGATTTCAGTAAAATTAATTAATTCATTATAAGACAAAGAAAGGAAAGCTTTAATTCTGTTAAGAAATTCTAGGAATTTCTCTGAGCAGAGAATAAGTTTTTTATAAGAAAGATTTCATATGTTTGATAGGATTTGGTCAGGAATATATTATATGTTACAGAGAAAAGGAAATGGTAAGATAGAAGTGAGAATTACAACCGGGCTAGTGGATATTAATTCAGCTGGGAGCCAGATGGGTCCATGAGGAGGGGAAGCATAAAGACTGAAAAGTTCCACAGACACTGAGAGTGAATGAAGAATTGTGCCCAAATAAATAAGAGCATGGGCTAAACAGCCCGGGGAAGCCCTGGCATGAGTTGCTTTTCTTGTATGTTGCAAAAAAAGAGAAAGTAGAAAACTGGTTTGATGAGAAATAGAGAGCAAGAAGAAATTATTCTGTCTGAACAAGGAAGGAGGAGTCTGGCAGAGAAACACGAGTAAGCAAAGGTGATCAAGCAAGAAGGGGAAGGAGGTGAGAGAATTAATAGGGACAGAGTGAGTTGGATATGAAATGAGTAGCCCGAAGAAATGAATACTGTAATACACACTCATATTAGGCAAGATTATAATAAATAAGGTGTAGAGTAGTAAGGGGATTTAGTGTCATTTCTGGTAGCATACTAAAGCAAAGTAAAATCCTAATAATTTGGAAAAAAAATAACAGAATATGCTCTGTGCTGGAACCTTGAACATCAGGTAGCCGAAGAGTGAGATGAGGATGAGGACCAGGGTGGGGTGAAAGTCAAAGTAAGATTGACTGCCAGGTATGAAGGGAGTGCTGTGTTTGGTGAAAGCATTCATCAGTCAGTGCTTTTGAAACATTGCAACTGAGGAATAAAAGCCACTGAAAAACAGGTATAGGCAATATATATTTTGAAGACAAGCTTTGGTAATACATAGTAAATTAGGAAGTGATCAAGAGGGAGGAAAAAAACCCAACGCACAGATAAATCCATCTCCCCCTACAGCCTGTATAGAAATCTACAGCTCTGTGTATAGTTTCTTGACTTTGATTTTCTATCAAGCATTCTATTTGCATAATACCATCTCATAGCTCACCAATGAATTCCAGAACTTCCTAACTTTGAAATAATATTCTGAAAGCACTTCTACTGTTATGTTAATTTTTTTTTATACGAGCAGCATTTAAAGCAGATATATTTCTCTAACACTAATGGTAGCCAGAATTGACTAGGCTTTGTTCTGTTATCTAGGAAGATGTAATCTTCTGATAGAGCACTCATAATTCAAAGCTTTAGTCCTGTGAACAGCTCTTCTGGGATTTTTCTAGTTTAAAGACTGAGGGGTCTACTGCCTCCTACAATTGTTAAAGAGCATAAGATATATAGTTAGAGATCACCTTCCTAACAGTCAGCACCAGTCTAAGCCTCTAATAGAGCTATTCTGAAGCAGCAACTTCAGAAGCAGCTGGGTCAGCATGGTTCCTTGGGGAATCACACAGATTTCTGGATGCTGAAAAGAAAATTGCCAGTGAAAGTAGCTGGCAGTGCTTAGCAGAGCTAAGCTGTGAAACAATTCAGCTGTACTCTGCCACAGTAATGAAGTAAGACTGGCTGACTTTGTCAATTGTCCTAATTAGGTTAATTTTGTCTCTTGAAACCAGGAATTAATTTTCATATTGAAATAAGTTTAATGTAAAGAACTTAAACATTCAGTTTTCTAAATGTATAGCTTTTGGTTTTACTTTTTTTTTCCCCCCTGAGGGAACTGCGATCTATTTTAGGGGAGGAGAAATAAGTTTCACCTGCACCATTTTCTTGTCTATGTCCACATTTCTTTTTCTCAGTGGTATGTGACTAAAAAAAAAACAAAACAAGAAAAACAAGAATAAAGAGAGAGAGAGAAAGAGAGAGAGAGAGAACACAACAAAACTCATCAACTCATCCTTCATCCAGAAACAACAGACTGGCATTGCCCAATGTTCCCAGCCATCAGAAAAAATCAGGCTGGAATCCTTCTCAGTAGTTAAAACTTACCTAAATCCCCAAAAATATTTAATCTTATACAGATCTCTAGACCTTGAATTGAATCAAAATTCAGAAATCTCAAGTCCTAACCTGGAATTCTAAGCTCATGTGCACTTTTGACTTGATTTACTTTGAGATTTTTTGCTTATAATCCAGAAAAAATAAGTCACTGTGTTGCCTTTTACTGTTTAAACTGAATAGTAAGAAAAAGAACCTTTTCAGCATTAGGTGAGAAAACAAATTAAATCTGTCTGTTATCATTAAGCCAGGTAAGTGCTACCTGCCAGTGGAATCCTGTGAGTAGCCCCTACCTGGATAGGGAACAGTCAGTACAGGGTGAAAGTGGGAACCAACACCTCACAGGTGCATGTGGGGCTTCAGAGAAGGGTTTCCTAATGTCACAGAAAATTATTAAATAAGACTAAAAATTTGATTGTGAGGAGACACAAGACACAATAAAAAACCCCAAAAACATATTTTTTACTAGCCAAGTGCTAAACACACCATAGAAGCAAACTCTGCAAGAGTCACACTCTTCACTAGTCACCTGTGTTATCAGAAACATAACTGGTTTCTATCACAAAGCCAGTGATTTGACATTATTATTGAAATTGACAGTGTTCATAATTGCAGAGAATGACCTGACTATTTTTCCTCAGGAGAGGTTTGGGACTGAAACAAGAGTGATACACATTAGACTTAGATTAGTTTTTTAAGTTATGTAGGTAACTAGAATCTTTCTAGAAGATCTAGAATCAATCTAGAAACTTTCAAAGAAACTTCAGAATAATCAGCAAATAGGGAAACTGCAGCTATATACAAAGATACCAAGAATATCCTTATTCTTGTTAGTATTACTTTATATATCAAAAGTATCAAAATAAAATGATGCATAATTTCTTGGACTGTTACAATTACCAAAGTCTCCACTTGCCAACACCACTTCCCACTGGGTGATTTAGCTGTTTGACGTATTTGTACGGAGGGCAAATGCAGTGCTCAGTCAGTTCAAGAACAAGTTTCAAAAGTCTGTGCTACCTAACTAATTAAAACTTTAGTAGTTTTAATCAGAAATTATGAGTAGGTAGAGGATTTTAATGTACCTACACTAATGACTAGGTTGTTCAGATTATAGTATTTTCTAAATGGATACTTCAGAATGTCAGTATGAGGGCAGCCTTTTAAGATTTCTTTTGGCTAAGAGACTACTTCTTAATCATGCTCCTGACTTGAAATACTTTGGCTTGTATTCACTAAAGTTTTCAAGTAAGATAAAAATCTAAAGCATTCATAATCTGCACTTGACAGAAAGAGAAATAAATATGGAAGTGCACCAAAATGAGCAGATGGGAGAAATTCATGCCATAATTCCCCCTCTCCTGGGCTCACTTGTAACTAGTTTACTTTTATCTTCTTCCTGAGATTTTACTGAGTGGAATACATTTAGTTTATTCATTCTAGGAATGGCAAATATTTACTTATTTACTTTAAAGTAAAACATCTTAAAAAAAATTAAGCACATTTGGGAATGATGTTTCAGGAGAATCCAGGAGGTTATGCTGTTTTGCAACAAAAAAATCCCAAACAACCACAGCAAAAGCAACTCCAGCCACTCACTGCTTCCATGTCCTGATATCTGCAAGGAAAGCTAAGCTACTTGTATGACAGATTGGTCAGATTTCATTTAGATTGGTCATAAAATTAGTATTTCTGAACCTTATACCATCCTAGTAAAGTACTGCATTTATTACACTTTTCTACAGAGCAAATGATTTCCTTTTTGTACACCAGAGTGATTCTATAGATTAATACAGGACATGAAGCTAAAGTACAACAAACTTTGTATTTTGAAAGGTTTGACACTGAAAACAGGTGCACTTAGTATCTGAGAGTTCATAAATTAAGATTTCTTTTTAAAAGTGAGCAGTTACAGGCACACTGAGCTCCACTGTTGATTTCAATGTCATTGCATTTCTATGGCTGCAGTGTTATAGTTCTGCATTCTCAATTACCACTGGCAGAGAGAAAATGAAGGCAATTTCAGATATGCCCTGTCAAAGCTCCTGTGGGTTTGGTTACTTGATGCTACAGTAGAGAGCTTGCACATACATTGGTTTCATCAGTTCTCGCTCAGCCATTGCATGAAGGAGTTGCTTTCCTCTCTAGGCAAAGAGACTTGTCTGTTATTCTAATTTAAAATGGACATTTGCAAATAGAAAGAGTTGATCTAGAGGGAAGTTATAAAATCATTTCAGTGCACAGCCTATCAAATTCTTAAGCATTTACATTTCAGCTCCTCTCCCCTTTGTGCTGTACCTCATTTAACCAGCATAAACATTTCCTATGAAAGGCAGAGAGAAGATTGGGAATAAAGAGCCTGAAATTCTTAGTTATGACAGCATGAAGGTTGCACACTGTTCCATGCCCACTGTTTTTCATGTTTATCAGTATAAACTCAATGATTTCTTATTCCCTACCATATGCTTTTTAGTAAATTATTCTTTTTCCATTCATCCTTAGACTACTAACTCCTTAGGACAGCCAAAAGCATTTGAACTTCTTCCGTGTTGTTTAATCTATGAGCTATTATGATATGAGCTATTGCTATATGCTATTAAAATATGAGCTATTGCTGAGACCGCTGAAATGTGTTGTAGCAGAAATTTTCACATGAGTTATTCATACTGCATTATACTTTGTATCTAAATGCAATCTTCTCTACAAAAAGAGAAGAAAAAGATATGCTTTCTTTAAGGAAGAATTTAGAAATCAATTTCAAGCTTTCTTATGCATTTTTGGGATTGGGGAAAAAAAAAAAAAGAGGTATTTGACTAATACAGTTAATAATTTTTTTTATCCATATACCTGATAAAAATCTTGGTGATTATAGAAATTACAATATTGGAGCTAAGCAGGCCAGAAAAATAACATACCTTTTTCTTATCCCTCAGTGGCTTCATTTTATGTTCTGGCATGTATCTTTGTGAAGTGTCAAAATCTCAGCTTGTTGCATGCTGGCTGATGGTAGCTTCTCTATCTTCAGTTATGTCAAATGTAGAGAAAAAAGAGGAAACAGTTTAAAAACGTCAGCTAGTCATAAGATTAGAACTACAGCAAGACTTTGTAAAGACACAAGCTTTTTAAATTTCAGCCCATATCACAAAGTTATCACAGTACTTTAGGAAAAAAGTACTGTTGCTTTGGGTTATCCATAGGTACACATTTTTGAGTGTCAGAAGGGCATTTCTTTGTCAGAGTTGATGTTACTGCATTGAAACAGATTCTGTCTCAAGGAACATCACTAAGGACATGTCCAGCAGACAGTAACACATTGTAAAGACTTGGAAAAAAGGAAAAGCACTGTGGTGTGATTACTAATCTCTACTACTGAAATACATTTTTATACATATGAATAAGAGCCAAGGTGAAGGTTACTGGCTATGGTTTACATTATCTTGTCATTTTCATGACAGAAAGACACCTAAAGCAAGAAGATGACTGAGGTGAAAAGTGTGGTGGCTCCCACTTATTTTAACTAGATTAATTCCAACATTGTCATATATTCTTTTGGGGATTTCATAAAAACAGCAGTTACAAGACTGAACTGCAGGATATATAATTTAAAACAAATTTGGCCTGTTTAAATTTTACTTCTAAAGGTGCAGAAAGCATGGCTTTAATCGTTATCTCCTATAGTTTTCTGTTTCTTATTAGTTCATAAATCCTTCTATACAGATTTCTTAAATGTAAAAACTGAGAAGACAAGTCTCCTGAAAGCTACAGATTTTCCTTGCAGAATGTTTCTTCTTTTCCCACAATACTTTCGAGACTTCATCACTATGGGGAACCTATAGGTGTGTTATTTAAGCCTCTGTATGCTTAGTTATCTTCTTTTTCCCCTTTGTTCAGCATCACCTGCCTAATCTTCAGCATCTTTTCAAAACACTCCTCTTTACTGCCCCCTCTCCCCATTATAAATATCACAATATCAATATGGGTGATTGATAAATGTGCACATGAATCTCTAAGCATGCCATCAGAGTGGCCAGCTTTGGGAACACACATTATGAGCTGCTCTAAGGTCAATAGACAGTAAAGTCTTCTGAGCATTCTCCACCTCAGATTCGAATCAATTTCTTGACTAAATAAATATGCAGCCAAACTGCAGCCAGCAGACAGAAGCAGTAAAATGTGAGAGTGAAGGTCAGCATTTTGGATAAAATCTTTTACATGGTGATCAGATAGATCTCATCAGGAAATAACCAACTTTGACAGATATGGCCTTAGCAGGAGCATTGGCAGTGAGTGATTCCTGTGTCAAAAGCCTACACCTGCCAGGAGCAGAAAATCAAAGTGGGGTGTCTGCATAATTTTTCTAATTGAAACAGGCATTGTTAAGGAAGAAGCAAAAAAATTTGTTCTTTTTGAAATCTAAGGATCAAACAATGAATATTTGTTAACTATAGAACTTGTTTGGAACACTGAAATAAAATGTCCTGCAATGACTTTTAGCAATGATATAGAAGTATGTTGAACACAGTCAAGTCTGAAAACAGTAAAATGCTAAACTTGAAATTAACCTAGCACTGATAATGGATTTTTTCTTCATAGGCAGGAACAGTTAGCATATTTAGAGAGAATATCTAAGTCCAACAGTTTAACTACTTTCAAACACATGTTCTTTCAACCTTAGAAAAATATTTCCTTTAATAATCTTGATTTTATTTCATATCATTGGCAATTTTACAAACCTTATAAAATGCTCCTTCTGGTGGTATAGGAAGGCCTTCTTCTGAGAGTTTTGCCAGAAAAGCACTTAGTTTTTCTGACACATTAAGCATCAGGAAGCTCCTAGCTCTTGCTTCTGTGGGAACCAGAATAAAAATTTCATCCCAGTGGAATACAATTTCTCAACAAAGCAACCTGTGAAATCTACAAAAAAACCCACCAAGCAACAACAACAACAAACAAAGCCACAAAAAAGTTAAAAAAACCCATAACTTCTTATGATCTCAGGCACTTTATTAAAAAAATGCTAGTCAAAAAATTAATACACATTTCTATTTTTATACAGTGTAGAGGAATAGACAGTAAAATTTCCAGCTACAATTATTCAATCAAAAAAGCATGTTTAAGAGAAGAGTCCATTCTGTTTTTGTCTCTTCCTCTATTCTTAGTTAATTAAGATTTTAGGCATTATAAAATGATGGGGAAATTATTTAAAAATCAGTAATATATTTGAGTTATATTTATATATAAACATATATATCAGCAGCAGGTTGTTAGACTTCTAAGGTTTTATCCTAGGAAAACATAATCCGCCACAGGAGACAGCCCCCCATGAACATGTCCAAGATGAAGAGTAAATAATTTTTTGTTAAAAAAAATGTAACCTAAAGTTCATAATTTCTCATCTACATCTCATAAATGCCACTACTTAAACTTTTCTTTCTCACTGTCCCTATTTCTCTTTTCTTTCTGATTTCACTTATATATGGGTGTTCAGATTTCTTAATATCCTTAATCTTTTTTTTATATCCTTTTAAAATTTACCTCACTCTTTCTTGCACGACTTTCTAATGATTTTTCAAATTAGCAGTCCCTTCAAAGTCCATTAGGTACATCAGGTTGCTTATTTGAATTAATATTAATGAGTATTTAATAATGTTGCCACATCAAACTTTTCTTTTTTAAAATTCGTTCTTTTCACACAGAAGAGCTTCAGCTTCCTTACAAAGGATCTGTTTTATAATTACAATAATCAGGTGGAAAATGATTCTGTGGAATTAAAGTTTTTTAAAGCAAACATTCATACGAGCAATGTGTTAAAATTACAGTGTAGGAAAGATTCTACTACTTAGCTTTGGATCTCACACAGGTTGACCACACCTCATAAATCATAAGAATTTTCTTCATTGCGTTTTTTCCTTGTGTTTATTTCCAAATGCAGGTCACAGCTGGTTCAGAAAGAAAGACATGATCTGATCATTTAATGATTTGGTGATAGGAATGACTAACTACATCCCCCTGGACAGTGCTCCAGTCTCTCCTTTGAAGTTATTATTTATAGAGACAGTGTCTACACTGGTCAAACTAAAATGTTTTTTCCTAGTCCATAAAAATAAAAATTTTTAGAAATAAATAAACCAGAATTGCCTTTGTTTCTTTTTGACTGTTCCTCTGGAGATCTTTTCCTAAAGTTACCCCCCATTAGAATGGATTTGCACAGAAGCATCTTCTGTTTTCACATTTTCACATTGAAAGAATTAAAAAAGATTTCTCTTGGAAATCCCAACATCAGACATTATGATATAAAAACCAGTCTCATTTCCCCCCCTAAAATGTTTAACTCCTTTGGCATAGATTTTTTGTTTATCCTTCCAACCTATCCTCAGCTTGCCCACAGCTTTGCCTGATCTTCCAAGCCATCCTAAGCACTTGGCTATCCTGGCTCTTTGTAAATCACTTAGCTGGAACAGTCTGTATCCTGGCTAATCCTCCTAAGATCCTCATCCAAACATATTAATCATAATAATATAGCAACTATCCTTGCTCCTTTCTGTTGCTTTGTTTACCAGAATGACAATCAAAGGAGTAAGACCCTTCTACTTCCCAGAATCTTTTGCTATGAGTCATTTGTTCTGAACATGAGAGGTCTTGGATTCTTTATAGTTGCACAAGTGAAACATGACTAGTCTGCATGCCCTTCTCTCATGCTTTTTCCCAAGCATAGATTTAAGACTATGGAGAAGCTCTTTTGTTTGACAATGCCAGATCTAAATGGCTTAAAACTGACAAACAACAAGTCACAAATAAAAATAGGTCTTTGTAATCCTCAGCATTGTGTGCCCCTAGAAATGGACAGCTATCTCTGGGAAAGCCATTGGATATGCTTATCTGTGCTACAGAAACAATAGAGGCAGGAAAGGTACCTAAAGGTACCTAACCTGGGTTAGTAATCACAGCAATCAGCACTGACTAAAGTCATTCTGTAGGAAATCCCAGTATGTGGTATCCAGTAAGGATGTGAGTGAAAACCTGCTCTTCATTACAAGGGGGTGAGTAATTCTGCATAGAGCATGAAGACATATGTATTGCTCAGAAAGCAGCTGCCTCACGCCTTTTCTGGAAGTGGTGGTGGTGCTTGTGCTGCTTAGCCTCACCCTTGTCTGGGTGATTAGGATATTTGGCTGTGAGAGATGTCCTTGCAAGACAATAGCAAGACCTTTTATCTTTATATATGAATTTAATGTCTAATGGGTCTCTGTCTTGTTTCATTTCCCATGACTCAGGAAATCTGGCACACTCCTCTATCTTCTTCAAGCTGAGGAACAGGATGGCTTATATCTAAGGAACTTCTTACCATGATCCTGCCATGTGGGTTTTCGCTGGAAATACATAAACAATGTTTGACAAGATGCTGAAGTTACAAGATCAAGCCTATTTTATAGAACTTTGAATCACTTCCCATAGTGTATGTCAATTATGCTTCAAGAGCACTGCAACAATTCAGATTCTGGATATAGTTAAGCATGGAAATGATCTGCTTCTGTTTTTTAAGGTGAATCAGACAACCATATTCTGTCTTTTCAACCAGGTATCTCAAGGCAAGAACATTTCTAGCAGAGTATATAAAGCTCTGTTATTGTTCATAAGGAAGTTTCCTTTGTTTTCCTCCCCTTCATAAATGTAGATATTCCATAGTCTCACTTGCACCTGAAAGAGCTAAAGATGGGGTTTCTGCCTTCCCTAAATTTATATCTCTAAATTACTGTCCTAGTGAGCTTTGACTTGGGAAAGAACTACATTTGGAAAAACAAATCCACTGACAACTGACAGATAAATGAAGAATAAAAGAAAATAATGTGCCAGCACCCCTCCCAAAATATAATTGGAATAAATTAGTCTAATAGTCTTCTGTTTAAAGTCATTCCATGATCATAAGAAAGGAGGGGATAAAAAAAGAAGGAAGGTAAAATATAATATTATGTTATCTGAAGGAAATTATATGCTTATTTACATAAGTCTGTTATTATGCAAACATTCAGGAAAACATGCTTCTGAAATAAAAGGAATAGATGTCATATATGGTAATGCAGGGTTTTTTATTTTGCAGCAATGATAAAATTGCTTAACAGATGTAGAAATGTGTAGGCATGTGTAACAGATGCACTGTCCTTGATTTATACAATGGGCAAATTCCCTAAGCAAGGCACATATGTGTCATGTCCTGTGGAGAGGAAATAACCCTGTAGCTTACTCCAGATAAGGAAGAAAACAGATTTAAATTAAATTTGCATTTTTGTTTCTTCATTTCAGATTTTTAGTGTTACGTACTTGCCAGAAGCACTGATATTTTGAGGTCTTGATATTTATTAGAAAAATGTACCTAAACATATATTAGAATCTTTTGATATTTTTGCACCATTCTACTGTATTTTTGATTGTATTAAGTGCAACCAATCTTCATATAAACTGTTTTGACAAAATCTCACTTTTGAAAGTGACTTGGAAATTTTCCCTTCAGTGCATATGTTATTATTTGTTAGTTAGTGGAATACATAATGTCTATCAAAATTTTAACCTTCCTAATAATTAAATTAGATATAAAAACATGACAGTGAAAACAAATTAAAGAAAATTACTAAAGCCATGTTATTTTTAGGTGGTTGTTCAGGTCCTGTTTTCAGATTGTCATTTAATCTCCAGTGAGGAGCTCAGAAGAAGAAACCTAGTATTTAATGTATTTTTTTTTTTAATTTTATTTTTTTGAGCTCATATATCATGCAATTGGCAATCAAGACACTACATATAGAAAATCATAGAATATCTCAAGCTGGAAGGTACCCCTAAGGACCACAGAGTGCAACTCCTTGGTTCTCATGGGACTACCTGAAGAATAAACACTAAGATATCATTATGATTAACACAATTTCAGTAAAGTAGGTAACATGAAGTAGTGGAAAAAAGAAATTGCCTTGCACATGAAAAATAAAACAGCTATTTCTGCATCAAGTTTTCCAGGTTCTCTTTCCTTGTCTAACCACCAGGCACATATAAAAAGGCAGTTTGCAACACTCACACTCAATTACAGCACACAGGTACAACACACGAGGGAGTAATAACTTGATAGCCCTTTATGTACCTTTTACATCCCTTTCTGATTATCTAGAGTGTTTTCAGAGGACATACCTAAATATTTCAGGAGCAATTCTTCAAAGTTTATTTATTTATTTATTTATTTATTTCTGTACTTATTTTCAGTCATAACATCAAATATATTTTCTTTTCCTCTTATGCATATAGTCTAGTGATAGAATAGTTTGAAAGGAACTATTCTTAAATTTCTTTATGTGGATAAAGTGAAAGGCTTCTTGGTAGACTGTTTTACTGAATCACAAACTTTATTACACACATATTCTGTCTGACTTCTGGATCTTTAACAATTTCTAGATATATGCTATGTATCATTACTAGATCTCTAGAAATGGAGAAATCTCTGAGGATTAAAGTCTTCAAAGCAACCTGCAAGAAGTTATTAATGCAACAGCTTTAAAAAGAATGCTTAGGAATTTCTGTGTAAAAGGCATTCCTCATCTGTGTTTCTTTATGGTAGCACCATGCAGCTTAAAGTATGCTGAAACATCTTAAGAACTCCCAAAAAACCCACAAGCTATGTTAGGCAATATTTTCAGTCCTTAAGTCTTTTTTTAATTGAAAAACAAATAGTTATGTTATGAGATAAATTAAACTTAATTTAGCTATAATTTTGGCGATTGCCATATGGTATCAATAAATAATTTCTCAGTAAGATACTGGGATCCCTTAAAATAGATAAACATATGTCAGTGTATTGGGTTTGCATGGCAAGAGTTGGTAGCAGGGATGCTGCAGGAGTGGCTGCTGTGAGAGGCTGCCAGAAGCTCCCCCATGTCTGATGGAGCCAGCGCCAGCTGCTGCCAAATCAGACCCTCTGCTGGCCCAGGCTGAGCTCATCAGTGCTGGTGGCACCACCTCTGGGATAACAGAATTATGAAGAGGAAAAAAACCTGCTGCACAACAGCAGCTGGGAGAGAGGAGTGGGAGTGTGAAACTGCCCCACAGACACCAGGGTCAGCGCAGGAGGAGGGGCAGGAGGTGCTCCAGACACTGGAGCTGAGCTTCCACTGCAGCCCTGAGGAAGACCATGCTGAGGCAGGATGTGCCCCTGCAGCCTGTGGAGGAGCCTCGCACTGTGCAGGTAGATGCCCACAGGTCACAGGCAGCTGTGACCCGAGGGAAGCCACTGCTGGAAAACACTCCTGGCACGGACCTGTGGCCCTGTGGAGACAGGAGCCTAAACTGTGGAAGTTTTGCTGGCAGGACTATTCCCCATGTGGGGGACTCATGCTGGAGCAGTCTGTTCCTGAAGGACTACACCCCATGGAAGGGATGCACATTGGAGCAGTTTGTGAAAAATTGTACCATGTGGGAAGAATTCACATTGGAGATGTTCACAGAGGACCATCTCCTGCAGAAGAGACCTCATGGATCAGGGGAAAAGTGTGAGGAGACTTCTCCCTGAGGAGGAAGGAGCAGCAGAGACAATGTGTTATGAACTGACCGCAGCTCCCCTTCCCAACCCTGCTGTGATGTTTTGAGGAGGAGATAGAGAAAACTGGGAGTGAAGCTGGCCTGGGAACAAAGAGATAGGGGGAAGATGTTTTTAAAATTTAGGTTTATTTCTTATTATCCTAGTCTGATTTGATTGGAAATAAATTAAATAGCTTTGTCCTCAAGTTGATATTTTACCTGTGACAATCTGCAAGTGACTTTTCCCCATCCTTATCTTGACCCATGAGCCTTTCATGACATTTTCTCTTCCATGTCCATTTGAGGAGAGGAGTGACAGAGCAGCTTCACCCAGCCAAGGCCAGCCCACCACAGTCAGGTACTCATAATTAAATCCATATCATTCCAGTCTGAAATGTATCCATACCAATTAACTGCCTTGAGCTGACTGGTGATGGCTTCATCACATGGCTGATTACGGTATTGTCATGGGGTAGCTTTACCTTTAAGGCAGCTGAGGAGAGAGGGAAAGTTGGAGGTGCTGATGGCTGATGGGAGTTTTTCCTCCTGACCAATTATCAGTCATTTCCAAGAATTGACAGCAGATCTGACCATTAAAAAGTGAATTCAACTTGTAAACACCCCCTTAAGAAGTATAGACAGTGTTCTCTCGCTCTCTTTCGCTTCCGGCTCTTGNTAATTAAATCCATATCATTCCAGTCTGAAATGTATCCATACCAATTAACTGCCTTGAGCTGACTGGTGATGGCTTCATCACATGGCTGATTACGGATATCTTATGGATATATATGCCATGAGAAGCATAGCTATATTCTGCTATTACATTAGTGAAAATTTTCCCACCTACATTGCAGAGTCCAGCCCTTCAGACTTCATAATATTTCTCATTCCACGAAAGGACTTTAGGTCACAGCAGGTGTCCACAAGCATCATTAGTCCTCCTGAGTAAAATGGCATGTGGAAAAAATTAAAAAAATAAAATAAATAAAAAAAAAAATTCACTATACCATAGCCCAAGAGTCAGGCTTGAGGTAAAAAAACAAACAAACAAACAAACAAAAACCCCAGAAAAATAATTCATTTAAATAGCATTTTCATTATTCAAAACTTTTGGAATCTAGGAAGGGGTATGTTGTTTTGCTGGAAATGTCAGCAGAAAAAATTTTTCAAGTTATCCTTTTACTTGGATTTATAATCCATCTGGAGAAGGCTTAACACACTTTGAAGGTAGTTCATTTTAGTTTGGAGCCTTTGAAAGTCATCCCTGGCTGAGAATACTTGAACAAGTGTGGCCAGAGCTTGTTCTCAGAGCTGGATGTAAAGCAAATACAATTTCAGCTTCAGCTGCACTATCCATCCCATGAAACAATCAACAGGAAAGTGAGAGATGGAATTAGAATTCAAGTCCACTTCCAGAGTCTCTTTCCCTCAGCATCAATCTCAAACTCTTTGATGCCATACATAAGCCTCAGCATAGGCTAGCAGCAGTGAACCTGTTGTGGTGGCTTATGACAAATTGAACAGCTTGGATATGATTTCAGAATGGGAACTTCTTTTTATAACTGTGCCTTCTTTTTTGTGTCTACTGTGGCAGCACAGAGTGAAGCTTTACATAAGAAATCACATCATTTCAGTAAACCTACAAATTTTTACACAATCTTTATGCTCAATACTTATTTTAGTTTTGGTAACTAATATTGATGTCTAGGACTGGAAAGCTGTTAGATTTTTTTTGTTTGTTTTGAGGTCTTTTTATCCCCACAGGCCCACTTGGAACACTGTATTTTGCCATCTACTTTCTGTTCCATGTATAACTATGGCTTATGGCTTTCTATAAAGAATTACTTTCTACACTTATGGGAAGAGATAGGTCAGATGCACTTCAGCGAAACAAGAGCTTAGAAAAAGACATTTTGTACAGTCAGAAAAGAGAACATTGTAATCAGCATACTACTGCTGTTGCTCTACCTCTGACCTCTGCCAAACTTGCAGCATCAACTGAAAACTCTGCATCCTAAAATATTTATTCTCCACACTGATGTTTTTTTCAGTTTAACTATTGAAACTTTTTTTTTTACCAGAATTGGAGATAAGTGGTATTTAATGCTTTAATGTGTAACACATTCTAAGTTACATGTTGAAAATATAATGATAGCTAGTCTGAAATCCCCCTTATTTATGAGCTAGCCCATATCAGTAAACTTCATTCAGAATTGTCTAAACTGTGATTATTAAAAAGCCAGCATCAGGGCAAGGAGAATAGAAGCATGCATATGTACCTACAATAAAGCTGAGTCACTTTTAATCATAGAATCACAGAAGTATAGAAATATTGAATGATTTAGTTCAGAAGGCACCTTCAAGTTAATCTAGTTCAAACCCCTCTGCTGTGGACCAGGTTGCTCAGAGCTCCATCCAGCCTGGTTTTTAACACTCCCAGGGATGGGCTCTGCTCTGGGTAACCTGTTCCAGTGTGTCATCACCCTCAGAATAAAAAAATTATTTCTAATATCTAACCTAAACTCATCCTCTTCCACTTTGAAGCCATTCCCTCTTCTCCTGTTTCTACATACTCTTGTAAAAATCTCTCTGCACCTGCCTTGAAGGAAACCTTTCCTTCAGGTACTGGAGAGTCACAATTAGGTCATGCCTAAGCCTTCTCTTTTTCAGACTGAAGAAACCTACGTTGGCCTTTCCTTTAAATATGTTGTAAATCCAGGATTCTCATTTTTTAAGCTAAGTGCAGAATTGCTCTTCCCTACTGATGACTGACTGCTCTATTAGCCGTAGCTATGCTGCTGCAGAAAGCACTTACAAATGCTGATTAAGGAGTTGCTGTATCCTTTACCACAACTGGAACACTTCTAAGCAGGAGACATGTCCCTCCTGCTGCTGTAATAAACTATCTATTCATGATGACATGTTAGCTAGGTTTGTATTTATCAGCATCAAAGAACTTTTCATTAAGTTATGTTCATAGTACCAATGCTAAATTACATTTTTCATCTTCTATTATATAGATTTAGATTTGCATCAACACTTAATATTCTTAAAAGTGGAAGAAGGTGTTTAAATTGTCATCACCATAAATAAATCTATCATCCAACAGTAAGCCTGCAGTAAGGGTGAAGTATGACATAATTATTTCAAGAAAACTCCTCAAAAGGACCAACATACATTCTTATCCAAAGGTTATTACTGTCTTGAAGAAAAACTTACCCACTTGGATAAACTTTGGAACCTTTCTGGACAAGATAAGACTTCAAGATGATTTAATCTAAAATCTACTCTTTACTGTACAAGCTTTCAAAAGGCTGTCAAAATTTATAGCTTGCAGGAATAGGATGTAGCAGGACTTCTATTAACATATCCAGCAGAGACCAAATTGAGTGACCCAAACACCATCACAGGGGCAGACTGAAAAATGCTTTCTGGTTCTCTGTATTTTGATAGGGAAAAAATAATAAAATGTTCTATATCTCTCTTGGTCATCTTCATCTTTCCTGAGGAGAAAGGTATCTATCGGTGAAAATTGATTGCATTTATACTTCCTTGGAGAGAAGGAAGAAGAGTGTTAGTGACACCACTGTCATTCCATTCTAATCTCCAGCTTCATGTTATTCGACCTTTCCTGTGGTACAGTAGTTGCCATGGTAAAGCTTATCTGAATCCCTGTTACCCAAACCCCTTCTCTTTCTGTTTCTCCTTTCTTTTACTTTTCTACAAAATGTCAGCAATGTCTGATTTTTGCTTTATCTTTTAGAATGGAAAAATGATCATAAATGAAAAAAAACTCTCAGTTTTGTTCAAATTTTTGGGCACAGGCAAGATGCTACATGCTGTAACTTCTGAAGCCATTCTTGTCTAGTCAAGAGATGCAGACAAATATCTCCTGTTACATGTGGGTAATTTTTTTAATGAGTTCTTCTGTTTTCCATGAGTAAGAGAGGATTTATATAGCAACATGGAAATTGTCATGCAGAGTACAGAACACCGAGTCTTAGCACAGAAATTAACAGTAATGTAAACAATATTCAGACTGACAGAAAAATAATACATTTTGTTTATTTCATTTAACTTATTCTACTTCTGTCTACAACAATGACTTGGGATGGTTTTGATAATCAAGTCTCTTTAAACCATTCCCATCAGTGACTGTCCCCCCAAGCTGTGCATGACTGGTTATCTCCAAGTCTTATTTCAAGCTGTAACCACGCTTAAATTATTTAAAGGAAGACATATTCTAGAAGATTAATATCTATTAAATTGCCAAAAAAAGAGAAGGTAAATATATTTTTTCCCTCCCAGAATCTTTGTAGCCTTACTTTGTATGTTTTATAATAGCTTCATATCTTTCCTATGTTGTGGTAAGCAAACCCACACAGAATATTGAAGGTGAGGCCACACCAGCACAGAGCAGAGAGGGACAATCCCCTCCCTCAACCAGCCAGCAAGGCTGTGCATGAAACATCCTAGAGATAAGGATTGCATTTTTTTAAGGAAGACCTTGTGAAATAAGCCTGAAGTATAAGCTGAGAAGACTGCATTTTACAGAGTGCTGCACTGAATTATTTAAATAGAAATACTGGTTTTTCGTCTGCTTTGAAATTTCTGTTTTGAAATTTTCACTATATTTTGTAGATGAACAAATTTGATGATGCAGGTGGTAAAAACAGCTGTGATATTTTAAAATATTGTCTTACAATACCATATTAATAACCTGTTACTCTTTTATGAAATTTCAAGGGGAATGGAGTTAGTCTGAACAGACACTAAAGTGTTCTGAAGTAGCTTGGGTAACTTTGCATGGCAGCAGGTTTATAAACATTCTTCCAGCTGAGTGGTGGTGCCAAAACCTCCAAGTGAGGGGCCAATCCAAACTGTGTCTAGTTAACACCTTTAACTGACTCAGGATGTTATGTGATTGATCAAATTTTTCTGAGATTGCAAGAATTTTACTATAAATGAAGGGTGAAAATGTGATTGTTTAATATTTAGATCAACACCTTTCTTGAAACATTTTCTGAATTGTGTGAGAAATTCTCCCCCTTTTAAAGCAGCTGAGAGGTGTACCCTGACTTTATTCACAGAACACCTTCTGATATAAAAGGCAGGGAAAGGAAGAAAAGTACAAATGCAAAATATGTTTCATAGACAAAACAGTTTGGGATAATTTACATTGTTTATTTTTTTTTAATTAGAAAACATTGTTTCCAGCTGATTAACTTTCAATATTTTTTTTTTGTGAATATTTATCCTTTATAAATCTTTATGATTTCCTCCATTCTTCCTGCATTCTACTTTAAATGATTTTTTTGTTTGTTTCATTTTCCCCTTGGCTTACTCATGAAAGTCTTACACTGAAATTAATTTCAACCATCTAAAATATATGCTGTTCCAGGCATTGTAACAGCATAGAGAGAAATACTGTGTTTGAATTAACATAAGGATAAACTATGAAACACAACAAACTATTTAAAATATGCAATAAAGATTTTTCCAAGAAGTAACAGAAGGGAAAATGGTGGAAAATGCTGTTTCATATCTTAACTTGTCATTTTAACCAGAAAACTTCACTGATCAGTCTCTAATGCTATAATATAGGTGGTACAGATTACACATAGGTATGATAATTTTATAGCTAAGAAATATTCTTTAAGAAACATAATCTTTGAAACATTATACATAATTCCTTCTTTTTTCTTTCATCTATGGTATGTTCCCAGTACCTCACTTCATTCTAACATGCCAGGAAAGCAGAGTTACTCTCTCAAGAGTAGGAAATAGAGACTGGAATAATAAATAGACTGAATAGTGGCATAAGCAAATTAAAAAATCAAATTAAGCATTCTAACACAGAGACACGTGTCACCATCTTAAGTGTTTCTGTTATTCCTGCAAAAGGGGACCGAATCCTTAGAGGATGGATTTATTCACTACAAGTTTCTTCCAGTCTGAAGAAATGACCATGAGTGCAGTTTGTTGTAATTTTCCCAAGTCCAAGCTCAAATTCCTGCAAGAAATTACATCTGCACTATGAAACAGATATTTAATTAGTTAAATGTCTTTGCTAATAATAAATTATTGATGTAATCTATATAATAATGATACTATAAAGTAATATATATATATATATATACACATTTAATACACATATAAAATAATGAATATATTACTATTCACAGAGAGAGTTCAGTTTCAAATGAAGTTGAGCTCAAGCTCACATGTCATAATAGCACCAATGTGAAACCTGCTGCAGTCTGTTATTATTCTCTCTAGGGCTGAATTCCTTTTATTTTAGTATTTCACATACATTTAATTTTCAATTTAAAAGCCCAGGAAAAAAAAATACACCTTTTTTTGGTGCATTTTAATCTTTGAATTTAGAAATATATTTATAAAAAATTAGGAAAATTTCTATGGCAGTTAGCATTATCTTCTGGACTGAAACTTAAATTTTAATATTTTATAAACTGTAATATATACTTACTAAGCATATTGTTCATTGATTGGTCTAGTATTTTCAAAAGCATCAGTTAATATGTAAAATAAGTTAGAAAACAACATAGATTTTCAGCCTCCCTCAAGTATTGATTATCAGAGGTTTTTAAGCCTCTGATAATCTCATCCACACAGTCATGTTTGATGGTCACTGAGAAGATTTCATACTTCTTAGTCCCTATATATTCTGACTGTTACTGCAACCTAAGACAATAAATCCTACAAGTTCACTTTGTGTTATATGAAACAATAATTCAATTTTTTTAAAAATTTTGTTTCTTGTTGCATATATTTTGCCATGCAAAATTGCATTGCTATTTTCTATATTTACTGCAGAACTGACATATTTTGGGAATAAGACATAAGTGGGAGAAAAATGGGTTAGAAGTTTAAAACAGGAACATGATTTTTTTTTTTCAGTTTCTATAAACATTATGTACAGTAAAAATTATGTTTGAATTCAAAGATATTGCTTAGGTTTGTTATCAAGCTCATAATGCAACCTAGAAATTTTAGATAATTATTCTTGACTATAAAAAAATGGATTTCTGATAAATATTTATGTCAGAGACATTGAGAGAATAAATGTTGGACTTTCTAGGAGTTGTGCAAAGATTATCAACATAACATTATTTGGACAGTTTTCTATAATTTTGCTTTTCAACAAGAATGAACATCATGAAGGACAAACACCCTAATAAATACTGATATCAGTGTAAAAGTATTATATACATTCAATTTGTAATGACTAGCTAGAGTCATTGTTTACCACACTCACCTGAATATGTTAAATCAAAAGTGTTATGAAATAAGGATTCTGGGTTATCATAAGTCTTCAGAGTATTTTTTCCCCCAGAGGCAGTACCTGTTAAAGTGGCATCTGAAAAGATTTACAAGATGCTAAAAAAACTGTCATTCAAATTGAAATGTTCATTTTCAACCTGCACTGACAAATATCCTTTGGCTTACACCTTCCCCAATGTTTAAAGACATTTGCAATAAAGTTTTGTTGATTGTATTTCCAGTGCAGCATATTACATATGATTTTGGGTTAATGTACAATTATTTGATAAAAAACCCAAAGAAGTAGTCAGTCTTCTGGTGTTATATATGTACATGTGTGTGTGTAGCAAACCAAAGGATGATACAAATATTCATCTGAAGTGTTTTTGCATGGATGAATGAATTTATTTGTTGATACACACCAGTATGTTTGGCATTTTTACATTTTCAATGTAAAAATGTGGATGCTTGTGCATATATCATAATGAACAAATATATTTTTAAAGCATTTGTACAGATTTATAGCAAGAAAGAGAAATATTTCATTCTAGGGAAGTTCATCACCAGAAATATTCTTTTATTACCCTGCATGAAATATTCTTTTGTCACAGGAAATAGTGTATATTTACAGTTGAAAATAATGTTTCTTTAAAAGGAATATAACTTCACTTTTGCAAGGTACAGAACAATCTGAATACAGGTGAAAATCCCCTCAACATTCCCTCATCCCCCTCCTTTCAACACTCCCTCCCCCTCCCAATCCAAACAAACCAGAAACCTGTCATAAAATAAGCACTCAGTAAAACTAAATAAAATCAAAGTGATATGTCTGCCATGGGATGAAAGAGATGGTGTAATAGTAGTTAAAGCATAATATGTTTAAGCCTGGGGATAAAGTGAAGTGCAGATGTGTCATTCCTAGAATAAAAATAAACTAATAGTTCAGCTATAAAACCATAGCTGCAAGGATTTTAGAAGCAGGTAAGAACACATCAGTTTTTATGTGCCATCCAAGGTCTTATATCATAGTCCCTGGCTGATCCTCTTTTTGGATTAAGGAACACTTTTACTCACAAGTGTTGTTAAGTATTCCAAATGTAGGCCTTGTCCTTCTAATTAAGAAATGTGATTTTTAAAGCTTCTATGAGTTTGTTTTTTGGTTTGTTTCGATGGATATTTTTTATGGTTTTTTTTTATTAATTTGCTTGTGTTTTTAACTCACAAAAGGTCAGAAACCACACACAATGCTAAATCTTACCTGTAATGTCCCTTTCTGATTGAAAAGATTCATCCTATTCTCGAGTAACTGCCCAGCAACCAGTATTTTGCATTCTCTCAAACTGTATTATTACATTTTTAGAAAGCAATAATGATGAGGGGAACCATCATGCCACAAAGAAAGTTGTAGGTCTCATACTGAAAGCTCAGCTATGGCCATGCCATGGATTTCCTGAGCTATGTGGAGCATGTGGACAGAGGCAGCATTGTATTTACAGGTTTCCCCAGAGCAACTAGCAACTATTACAGCCTTAGAGCATGGAGCCTTTCACTGCATTTTACCAGCAGTTAAAATCTCCCGACCCCTGACTGCAGGAGAAAAGAAAAACACTACCTGTTCTTAAGTGAACTTAGCCAGAAGAAACTTTCATAGAAAATTACCCTCTCACTAAAAGCAGCTCGAATACACCTACACATTTCTCCTGAATGAGCACAAAAGATGTGTCGGCGGTCATGAGTGAGGTAACTGTTCTTCCACTCTCTCCAAACATTCACTGTCTCATCTACTTTGACCTCTTCTAGATGAAGAGGTGCTTTTCACTCAGTCTAAAAGTAATGATCCTCTACTTTGTAATATTTTTTCAAGTTAAGTGTTAGTGAAACAGGGAAAAGGCCTGCATGTGTAGTCAGGTAGAATGCTCTTAGTCTGTGCTTGTACCATTTACACTATCTTATGCTGCTATAACAGGCTGTTAGGAAACATCTCAAATGCGTGAATTTAAATAAAGAGAGAAAATCCAGGATGAGAAAGACACTGTTGAGTCATGAAATGCAGTCTATTTTCTAGACATGTTTCAGGTTTTTTTACAGAATTAAATATTACTGTTAGGCATTGTGTCACGAGAGAGAACAGCATGTTCTATGAAGAACCTGACAAGGAAAATTTGCAAGAAGAAAATAATATGTTAAAGTGAAATATTTTTTTTTCTCCTCTTTTCAAAGTGATACTTATTTTAAGTAATATTATTCTTGTTGTGACATTAGCTGCAGAAACGAAAAAAATATGACTATCTGTTAATCAGGAAGAGCTGGAAGCTGAATCTTGGTGCTTGTAACAAATGATATTAGATAAAGCTGAAAATCTCTATGATCCAGTGATAATATTATACAACATTCAGGAGTTATATGCATGATTTAAAAAGGAAGAAAACTGTAATTTATCAGGATACTTTCACTATTAAAATGCAAATTATGCATTGACAACATATTTAACGACTCTTATTGTTTCTGCTTAGGAAAGAAATTATTATATTTCTGCTGTGGAGGGGGAGCTTTTCCAAATCACTGTCTATGATATTCCTTAAGAATTGAGCTAAGCATAACATAGTAGCACAGTAAATCACAGTATCTAATGATAGACACATTTTGTAATTTGCAAACCAGGTTTGATCATAATTTTTGAATATACAGTATTATGAATTTTATATGAAAACTACACAGCCACGAACAAAATATGTAAAGTGAAAAATATACCACTTGGCTGTCCCACTCCAGACCCTCTTGATGGTTTACAAAGCAATCACAAAGAGATTCTTCTCTTCACCCACCTTATATACAATTGCATTCTCCTTGTCTGCTACTGGCAATTTATTCTCTTTTGCCTCAAGGGACCTTGAGCACCTTGATTCCTAGAGAGACACCAGCCCCCATTCAGAGGTAGAAGCAAAAATGATGAGTTTCTCCTTGTTACTGTTCTTTTCTCCTCCCTGACTCCTTTTCTTCTGCTTTGCTGTATACAGCTTCTGTAGCACTGAAGTCATTCAGCTGAAGAACATTTTCTGATCTACAAGACACGAAACATATTGCTGAGACAGATTTATAATTTGTACTTGTTTTAGGAAATTATCTATGGAGAAAAAAGGGTGCCCTGAAGAACCACTTGTTATCAATGGACTGCATCTTAATATACAATGAAATTAAAGCCTTTGAAATGTTTTACTTTTCCAATAAATTTGATCTGCAACAGTTTTAATAGCAACAAGAACTCAAGTTTTTTCTTCCTCTTTTCTTACCTCTTCTAAATATACTCTGCCAGTCATTTTACATGAAGATTGTTCAATGAAGCAGCTGAAATTCTCTATCTTTTACCATTCAACTAAACTATTCTGTAGAAACATGAAAAGGGGTAATTTACTCCAAATATTTGCAATTCAGTGAACTCATGTAGGTAACAATCTTTAAGAATACATAAAAAAAAAATTAAAAGGAAAACTAAAATAATGTAGTTTATGAATTTATAGCAAGGTTACTTTTCTCAATCTAGCTGATGTTAGATCTTTAGCCATCTAGATTAGTATTGTTTGGTTGAATTGGCTATATCTCTTTAGTTTTGATTTGCAGGTTTGGGTTGTTGTGTTTGTGCTTTATCCACAGTGAAATTACATTCTTGCCTGAGATTCTGAGCTTTACAAAATCCTCCTTTCTTTGCTGTGTGCTCCCATCACCATCAGGTACTGCTATTGACTGCTTCTGTGCAAGTGGTTTAATCTGTAGGAAGAGAAGTGGCAAGAGCACAAAACAAGCAAAGCACTCCAAACTGCAAAGGACAGGTTGGAAAGGGGGTTACCAATGTAGCATTTGATAAAAGACTTACAAAATAGCATGACAAAACATACAAACGTAACAGCAAACCAAAGAAATAAAAGTGTACAGTATTAATCCTTCACTAGAAAACCTGCTCAGACATCTCAATTTTAATTGTCTGATAAATGTCCTAGAAATTGTTTTCACTAAGAAGGAGTGTTTCAAGGCTAGTTAAAGGCTAGCAAAATTACCACCACCATAAAAGAAGCTTACTTTAACCAGAAGCTAAAATTATTTTGAAACATTAACTACATTTTATTAATAACACATAGCCTCCCAGTAATTCAAATCAAGCCTTATCCAATAAGTAAAAGGTATGCTAATGCAATTTTAAGGCAATTGAAGAATTAAATTTAATAATAATAATTAAAAAAACTAATAAAAATGCATTAGGTATCCATCCTGAAATATGCAGTGTTTCAATCCATAGTAGACAACTGCACTTGCTCACTTGACTTATCTTTGCTAAAATTTATGTCTGTGTTCCCAAGCATATGTCTCTCCTTGCCTTAATGACAGGCTGGCTCCAACAGAGCCCTTTGGAAAAGAAGGCCACTCGTGTCATCAGGGAATTTCTGAGTGTATGCAGGGTAGGAAAGGTTGCTGAGCTGGCAAGCAAGATCCAGCCTGAAGGCTGGAGCTCATGTACAGGTTAAAAGACAGCAGAGAAATAAGTCTGGTAGCAAGGCCACAAACACAGAGGATAGGGCTTTTCTGGGACAGAGGGGAAAGAATCAAATCTTGCTGCTGTGCAGAAAGCATCAAGCTAATTGAGAAACACAAAAGTAAGTTCCAGTCTACAGAGACAAAATGGGCAGCATATAAAACTCTCCATTTTTGTTTTCTTATTCATTGCCTTGAGTTGTTTTCATTTTGAAAGTCAATACACTTTAGACTTCTATTTTGGAATAAAATTTATTTTTGAATCTAAACCATTTTGATCTCTTTGGGGAGTTTCTCCAGGAGGAAGTTTAAGCACATCTGTTCTGCAGCAGTGGCCAAAACATTTTCATAGTTAATATGTGCACAGATACAGAGCAAGGCTACAGCTGCAGCAATGTACTCACAAAGGAAAAAACAACCTATCCCTTATTAAATAATGGAAATGAAGAGAGAATATCAAAATCCTTCTGTAGGTGATGTGATGCCCAGGTGGAATGGCAATTTCACCTCACTGCCACAGAACTAGGAGACAGAGAAAATATCAGCTTACTTCTCACACTCTTCCATCGCTTCCATCACACTTATGTTATTTCCCAGGTAGCTGAAATACAATTTGTTCTGTTTTCCTACTTGTCATACTGGAAAAAGCACTGTTAACTTGTTCACTTCCCTGAAAATATATTTTTTGCAATTATTACTCTGACATAAATACTACAATACTAGTTTCTTTACTATCTCACTAATTGATTTACACTTTTAAAGCATATATATATACACTCTTCTTTAGGTTTTTTAGATCCTTTTTTGTTATTTTTTTAGCTTAGCAATCTCACTTTCTTTGGTGTTGTTTGATTTCCATTATTTTCTTTCTTATCTGTTTCAAATAATTTCATTTCTCATTCAGTGAAGTTGCTAAGCCTGGATCATACTTGTTTCCTCCCTTTTGTTTTTTTTCACAGTAAAATTCTTTTTTATCCATCAATTTCATGCTGTATTTTTCCCAAGAAACACAGTACCATTTTTACCTCTATTTCCTCTCTGTGCACAAATATAAATAATGCAGAATTTGGTTTAACAACGAAGACATTAAAAAAACACATTAAAAGAAAGCCACTAGCAGCTGTGTGCATCCTTGTTCTGAATTTCAGTCTGCTTTTATACCTTATCACTCAAAATTCCTTCTTTTTCTCTCCTAAAAAATTAAAATATGCATGTGTCAACTGAGCTTCCTGCCATTTCTTGTTAGAGAATTAAGGAAAATCCTATCTCCTTTTTCTTTTTGAAGAGAGATCTTACTTTGGACTCCTGACCTCTGCAGAGAAAAATCTTCCTCTCCACTCCTTTATTTCTTTTCAAATTTTCATGAATATTCTACTGAGAACTCAATACTAAGTCATCCCCAATTAATTGAGATAGCTGAGTAATCTTTTGGAATTCAACACACTGCACTTTCCCTATGAAAACAGAGAAACTTTCATAATTTTGCTAATTAAAATTTATCACATTAGGAATCTAAAAAGTTACCATGGCATAATTCTCCAATGGTGCAGTTTACTGTTTTCCTGTGGCAAGAGTGCTTTGACCATTTGCTCTTTTTGTAAAGGTGAAATTAGGGTATTATTTCCTCATTGATGAGTTGTGGGAAGAGCTACCACTTGCCACCACCCCACCATTGCTCTTTCAGATGCAGTACAGGGAAATGCTGAAGGGGAGTGCATTGCCCTTTGGCTTTTCAAAGCACAGTCATGGTACATTATAAAGCAGAACAAAGTGCTGTCTTCAGCTGAGCCAACAAATATGTGCATTGTCTTCCTCCTTCTAATAGTGGCATGCCTTTCTCTAGCTGAGGCTTCTTCCTCTTTCATTTTAGTTGGTGTATTAAAATGACATCTGGCAACTGAGAGCTTAGCAAGCTCCTGTTTTACACATGCCTGTACTCTTCTCTTGTTTCATTATTCTTAGAATAATTTATCCCAAATCAAATTTCCACATCCAAGTAATGTTCTTTTTTGCTAAATGGCTTTCTTCATTTGTATCCTTACTTCCATATTTAGAGTTGGGTATAAATGGATCTGCTTTATTCAATCCAGCTAAATGCTTAATTTCTTTATTGGCTTTTAGGTTTATACCTTAAATAACAATACCAAGCACAGCTGTATTTTCTATGATCTACATTTCTTTTTCCTTTTGTTTGAGATTATTATTTTGTATGCCTTTACCATAACATCTCAGGACTGTAGTAAGACTTGAGCTGAAAGAAAGCCAATTGTAATTCGAAATTCCACAAACCTCCAATTTTTTCTAATAGAGTAACAGCCAAAAAGGCATCATTTTAAGTCACAGAAGTGAAAATGAGAGGGAGATGAATTACAGTTAGTAATCTTTTCAATAGAGGCAATAATTATGGAGCAGGTAAGAGGTTGAAAGAGCTGTGAAAGATAAATTTCTAAACATAAAAATAATAAAAAAAAAATTAGCAGAAGTAGAACTAAGTTTCTATAACTATATAAGTTTTTTCCAAAGAGAACAACAACTAAATGCTGTGCATAAAGATGTTGGGTTCGAGGTTCTTGGATCCACAGACAAAAAATAACTGCAGGTAAACAAGAGTTATAAAGATCAATTTTAAATGGTTAATTTTAAAATATTTTGTGGACTCTTTCTTATGCTACTCTAATGGACTTGCTATTTGAAATCTAATTTTTATTAAAAAACAATGAGAGCACAGATTTAATAGAAATTGGTATCAGAGGGGAGAATCTATGAACAGCAACTGAAACAAATTCAGAACAAAACAAAAATCAATTGAGCTTAAAAAGAGATTTAAAACTTGTCAGAAACCTGTCCTAGGGAAGAACCCTACTGCTTTTATTTCGGTGAAGTCTGGCAGAGTTTATAACTGTTTTTTCAATTTAAGATTAAATCTAAGTTTCAATCTAAGATTTAAAGTCTACTTCTGAGTCCAGTATTGACCCTTGAGAGACACCATTTATAACAGACTTCTGACTAGACCCTGTGTCACCAATTACAATCCTCTGGGATCTGCCATTCAGCTAGTCCTCAATTTCAGTTCTCCTCCAAAGTAATAAAAATTCTTAAAAACAAGAGTAAATATCTAAAGGGTGTGTGAATGCCACAATTAATACACTTTCATGCCCCTGAAGGCTTGGAGATACTTGGTTGCACCTCTGATCTCCACATCCATGATTTGTCAGCGTTGTGGTTACCTTGTGGTATCTTCCATAACAATCAGATCTTGAAATTAATCCTGTGGAAGCATTTGAGACATTACTTTTTTCACAGAAGAATATCCTTACTTTCTATTCACTTTTTTTTTTTTTAAAAAAAAAAACCTACAGAAAAAAAATGCAATTAAAAGTTTTTCTAGAAACAGTAAAGACATAGAGCACACCTAAGCTATTTTAACATGAACATTATGACATTAAAGCTTTTCTTTATACTATATGTAAAAAAAAAAGAAAAAAAAAGCCAGAGAGCACAACACCTTTGTTATTCTTGTACTGAATTTTTTTTTAAATCTCATCCAGTACAACAATGAAATGATTTGAACTCAGGTCTGTTGAGTGAAAAATGTGTTGTGGATATTTTTTTTTTTTATTACTAATCCCAGAGTATGAAAAATGGTAAGAAGAATTTGAATGATTGCTTAACAAAATATGCTGCCTACCTTTGTTCACTGATCCTCTGCTGTCTCCAGGCTCACCTTGAGTCCATTTGGGTTTGGGATTCACAGATTAATGTGATGTCAGAGGTGTTGGTTTTTTTCTTTTCAGGTATAAACAATGCGACTGCTTTTACAGAGGAAAGAAGAATTTGAGCTAAACAACTCATTACAGAGTGGAGGGATCAGAGATTTTGTTTTGGTGAGTGTTAGTACATTCTACATTTTATGGTGAGTGTATCAACTGGTGAACACTTCTGGTGAGTACTGAATAGATAGAAGGATAAATCATCTGCTGAAGATATAAAATGCAGAAATAAAGTTCTTCTTTTTCTTGCCACAAATGTCAGAGTTTTAAGAAAACAGCAAGCTGATCTAAAGTCATGAGTCAGTGTCCATTCACTCCAGTGCTACTCAGCAAACAAACACGGGATGCCACACAGGAACTACAGGGTCCTGTATCATTTTTGCTGGAAGCATAGGGTGCTAATTATAGATGTCTTTCTTGTTTAGTTGAGACTAATTTCCTTTGAGTCCTATGTTATTTTACTCACAACTATACCCACCACACAGTTGAAAGTGCCAAATAAAGTAAAGTAAATGACAATATCATAGCCACTGCTGGTTTCTAGAAAATCTGAGAAGACTTAACATTGCAATACAAAAATCTAGAGACAAAGAACATCTAAAGGCCTGGGTGAAAACATAGTAATATCAATAGAAAAATATAAATTTATGTTGATGTCACTTGATCAGACTCTGTATTTGAGTTCAAGCCTTCACAAAAAAATAAAAATAAAAAGGACATTTGACGCTATTTATGTTGATGCAAACTGACCTGAAAAAACCCAGATTCTGTGCCAAAAATTAATTCAAAATGCAAGTTAACTGAAAAATACTTATATAAAAGGATTTGGAACAGAAAATGCCAAGATTAAGAAAAGTGTTGTATTATTTTTCTGTGCAGATTTGGGCTACTAAGAACCAAGCTCATGAGAGAGCCAAAACACAGAAAACCCTTTCAGGAATGGATTAGTAGCTCAGAAATATGCCTTTGAAAACTCCAAATCCTGCAGGATGATTAATTATTCTGTAGTTCTCCATTAAGTATTTTTAGTTAACAAAGACAGAAAATTTCTGCCTTGTTTACTGAGTGCTGCAAGAAAATGAAGATTATGAAATGTTTCTGAAGTCCATAATTTCAGGAATACTTCATGTAACCAGTCATTGCTTTTACTATGCTACTTGGATTTCTGGAGCAAGATCAACCTTTTATATATGTTACTACATGGCAGTAGATGTCTCTCTTCTTGACATTATAAATTTAAAAGAAGCTCATCTTCTCTTTCACTTTAATACCTGTGGGTTTATGAAGAGGAATAGGATCATTAGGAGAGAGTTTTTAATCTTTGCTCACAGACTACCATGGTTATCATGAAAAGTCTTCCACAAATAAAAATTCTTTTTAGCTCTCCCTTAAATTCCAAAGATGCACAGACACAATTTTTCTACACAGTTCAATCCAAAGCATAGGGATTAAACTCACAGAAAATACAGATGAGATTTTTTTCAAAAATAACTTTTCTCAAACTCTCAGCCTGAATCTTGACCTTATTCCTTTAAAATGGTCGTAAAAAATAGATTTTTCCATGGAACCAGACATAAGTATTTCTCTAAAATTCTAGGGAACCGGTTTATTTATTTATTTATAATAAAGTAGAATCGTTCAATTGGAAGGGATATACAATTATCTAGTCCAAACACATTCATTTAATTATTTTTAAAATGCAAGTAAACTCATCTTATAAAGAGCATAATACCTGCCTGATATGAAGAAAATGCAACAAAATCAGTGGAACTGAATAACACTTGAAGCGAGGCAGGTTTAGAGGTCCATTCTGTTTGGGTTGTCTCAAAAAGAGGAAAAAAACCCTGTAATTAAGATATTTTTCTTGTAATATAAAACTGTCATTAATTGATCTGGTAAAAGTTTGAATATGTGTGTAATACCAGGTTATAAATAGTAGAAGTATTTATCAGGGTTTCAATATACCATAAGAAATGATAACTAGAAAAACAAGGTTATAGAGAACAATAAGCTTAAAATAAATATTTGATTCTAACCTCTAACAATCACACTCTGAAATTACAGTTCCAGTGTCTTTAGTGAAAGCAAGGTTTTGTGATTACATCATCAGAAAAATGTGATGAGCCTTGAAAAATACTCTGTGCTAACTTAGAATTTATTGTTACTTTTAGTTTACAGTATCTTACCAAGGAACATACTACACTCCCTGTAAAACCTGAATAAATGATCTTTTCACAAGGCCTACTCCATTAGTCATGAATTCTACAGTGTTCTAATAATTGATCCACTACACAGAACTAATATAAATAGCTATTTAACAGAAAGAAGACACTTAGAGAGACTTGTAATGGATCTGGCAATGAACTTCTTTTGTTGAATAGAAAATCTCTTAGATTTTAATATAAGGTGAATATTATGACAGTAATTGCATATGTGGCATGGCAGGGATCCCATGTACAGTCCTACTGCTAATGACTATTGCTTTGACAATAAGTCATTAGCAGTTCAAAGAGAATTCTAAAAATGACATTAAGCCAACATATGCAAGCTACTTTAGAAACTCAAAAAAGGAAAATACATACCTCAGATAAAATAGAAATTAGAAAATAACTTCTTAGGAAAATAACAAACTTACTGAAGGAACTAAATCTGTTACTGCTTAAGGGAAAGGAAGAGATTAAGGGGTCCATGGTGTAGGAAGACTGACAAGGAGACAAGAAAAGGCAGAAGTAAAATAAAAGAAAGAAAAAAAGGAGTACAATAGTACAAAATACTTAACCTTGAAACAATCTCTTAAGGAAACCATAAGAAATTATATAATTTGCAATATTTAATTAACATGCTTCAGTGAAAGCACTAGGAAAAGTACTGCTCCTGCCTCCCTTCCTTTGAATGCAAATAGAAGCAAACCAACCTGCTTTCCTGTCTCCAGCAGCTATTATTTTGCTCTGGTAAAATGTCCCCAGGCCTAGTAGTAATATGAGAAACTAGTAGACTGGAGAAATTAGATGAAAAAAAAAAAAAAAAGAGATAGAGAATAATAAATTATAAGAAAATGTTGCTATTATACGTTACCTATTACATCCATCAGCAGTGTTTCAGGCAAGAACAAATCCTTTCAATATTTCAGACACACAAATTTCCTGTATAAAAGTTGTTGGTAATTATCAGAGACACTGAAAAGAGAGAGAATTCCTGCAGTATACTGTTGTTTTTGAGTGCCTGGAGCACAGAGGGCAAAGCACAATGAATACATGCTGATTACTTAACTACCTTTTTTCTTCCTTTTGTAAGTAAAGTCTCTACTGGCATATGGTAATGCAGCTTATTCACTGAAAATTCATAGACATGAGTCAAAGGTGATTATTCTCACAAACTCCAAAGGACAAAAAAAATACACGTGAAGCAGAACTTAGCTTCTCAAGACTTTCAAGACATAACTGCAACCAGCATACCACCAAGAAAACTAACTCAGAGCAGCAGGAACAGGTGTATTTAGAAACAACATAGAATAAATGTCAAATAGAAAACTTACGGATGTTCCCATCTCAGTTGTCATCACTAGCCATTAAAACACCTGTTTACATAAAAAAGTGATAGCAGGAAAGTATTTTTAGCTGCCTTAGGGGATTCAGCAATAAGAAACAGCAGAGCCAACACTATATGGCATGTCAAGGTTGCCTGGTGTACCAGCTTGCACGGTGTCAAACTGCTGCCACACCTGTTTGAGAACCATGGCCATAGAAAAAGAATGTTATACTCTACTCAAAGTTTCTCCTTGGATTTTGTCTTTTATCAGTGATTTTCAATTACACTTATTGCTATTATTTCAAGTAACATCTTTGTTTTAGTTGAACTGCAACCAGTCACAGCATCAGTGAGATATGACTGCTAATTTCTGACCTCTTACAGCTCATTAGTTCTTCCTTACTCTAAATTACCTTCATTTATGAAGAAGAATATTTCAGATAATTTTATTTCTCTTAAATGTCCTTATCTCCCCAAATATTCTGGCAGTGTTGCCTGTGGTTTCAGAGATGGCTGCTCTATAATAAAATTTGGGGTGATTAGAATCCTTCATAATTTGTGAGGTTTGAGTATGCAAAAACTTTGTGACCCTCTGTTAAATGGCATCATGCCCCAGGCTACAGTAATGAAGGCAGTGAGGAAATAATAGAAGAATCTGTACACTTCCATTGATGCTGAACATTTTCACATGATTTTTTTGTCACTTGGATTGTTCATCCATGATATTTCCCTGTAACTGTCTAATTATTCCAATACAGAGGTTCTTCTATGCTATTTTTAATTGCCTCCACTAAAATTCAATTTCCATTTTGTGATCAATTTCCATTTAGACTTAATATCTTCTTCAATAATTAAAATAACTCCATAGTTCAGGAAGTACTTATAAAGCTCCATGTACAAAAAAAAAAAGCCCTGAGAAAGACCATCACTGACAGGAGTTAAAGTACACTTATTTTAAAATTTTCACAGAACTGGGACCTTAGTTTTTTAAGACTGTTCTTTTAAAGTAAAGGATATGCTGCATATGATATGTTATGGGGTAACCCCTACTGCATTGTAACCTAGATTAAGACAAGGCATAGCAGGAGGTAAAAAAAAAGTTATCAGCCACGAAATTTTAATTTTTTCTTAAATAGTAAGCCATAAATCTCTGAAATCAATAATGATTTCCCATGTGTCAAATGATATTGTCATATCTGCATAGAGCTAATAAGGAAGAGACTACATGACCACAAGAAAGAATTGTTTAGGACTGCATACTCTCGTAGGCAACAATATTTGAATATGCTGAATTTGGAAAATGATGAAATCCAAAATATTCTGGACTTCTGGGGGGTATTAGATACAAACTCTCTGAGATGTATCAGACACGTTGTTGTTCAAAACTGATTTGATGAACCAGACATGAAGGCAGGGAAAAGTATTAAGTAAAGCATAATACTGCAAGATCATATCATGGTACATCTTGTTAGGTCAACATTTTGTACCTGAGTGCTGCCTGATGTATTTCTGCTCTTGAGGATTAATATCTAAAGGAAATTGGAGTGGTTTCTACTTGTGCCTTGAAATCACTAGTTTGCAAATCCCTTGAAAAAGAAATGCTTACAAAAAAATTAATGTAAACCACAAGTCCTTGTTTAGCTGGCCAAATGCTAAGAAAAGTAAGAATTTTATAAACAAGTAAAAAGAGCAAATCAAAATATCAGTGTAATATAATCTCTTTCTTATGCCAATTTTTTTTTAGTAACAGTTACAATAAATTGATATATTTTCAAGTCTTATGCTTCCCTTTAAATCTAAATCAATAATATTTCATTCTCTATTATTTTTCCCTAGTAAGGTTCTATGATAGCCTCAAGAGACTCAGAAAAGAACGTTCTCTCTTTTAGGTGATACTATGTGTTAGTCCCTTTTCTTCACAAAAGTGTTTTCCTGTATGAAGTAAAGCCCTGAAGACATTTCTAACCTCATTCAATCCTTTCAATACCTTGATAACCCACCCTGTAGTATTTTATCTTTATAACAGTCATGGAAGAAAGTGCTTTGGTCTACAGCTTTTCATGGGAACAAAATTGCACCTCAGACTTGTGGTATAAGACATGACACAGTAATGCATGAACCATGAATTATTGAAAAAGTAAAGGAATCCTGAAGCAGAATCTCTTTTCTGAAGGCAAAAGTTCAGTCCAAGTTTGCAGGCTGGATACCCTAAACATCAAAGCTAGCAAAAACATGGGATCTATAGGGAGATGGGAGCCAGGATATCTCAGGTCACTTCCTGACAATCAAGATTTGTACTGAGTCCAGCTGAAACATGAATTTTTCACTGAGATAGCAAAACAGATAATTGCACCTCCATGTTTAACACCTTGAAATAACTTTCCCTTTCTTCCCAACACTCCAAATATGATCCAAGCTAATGGTACAATAAGTGGGGGAAAAAACAAATAAAAAAATACACACCAACTCCCCCCCTCCCCAAAGTACACAAAACTCACATCCCCACCCTCACACACCCGCCACAAAAAAACAACAAATAAACAAAAAACGCACAAACGGCTTAAAATCAGACCTGGGAGGAAAAAAGAAACAATAGCAGACCTTATCTTTTGAAATATTAAGATTAGTAGGCAATCTTAGAGTATTTAATATATATATATGATATATTATATATATAATATTTACATATGTGTTATGTACAAATATATATATTACATTATATATATATTATTGTTTATATATCAACATATTATATTTTATATATCTATAATCCCAGAGGGATTATATATATGATGATGGATTGATCCATCCCCTCTAGAGCTGAGGATCTGTTCCAGTCCTGTTTCCAGGCCTCACCAGGAATGAGCTGAGCACTACCCCCTGCCCCCTCATGGGCACACACATGCAAACAGATTAACAGAGCAGGATTGGCACAGGCACCCACCTCAAACAGGAACTGCCTGAGTAATCACCCAGCCTTGGGACTCTGGGAAAAACCCTTCCCAGACCTCACCAGTGTTTGACTCCCAGGTGCTCCATCTCTCTGGGGTGCCGCTAGCAGATCTAAAGTCTCCAGTTAAGCAGCTCCAAGACCCCTGCTGTCCCTGTTAACCAAGACTTCTCCTGCTTCCCGGATAGTCTGCCTTGAAGTTTGTTACTGGGTCATGTGCAGACTGCACATTATTGCTTCTCTGATCGCTGCTTGCTCTTTATGTCCATTTTGAACAGCAATCAGTCAGATATCCTTTCTTTTCTCAGCCTTTCTGCAGTGAGCAGTAGAATGGGAGCAGCCTAATTTCATGGGTTTTTCTCTTACTAAATTCCTTTATATTTCACATAATGAGGTTTAAAACCAAACTCCCTCAAACTGCATGATTCATTCAGTCTTTCTATAAACTACCCATGAGGTAACAAACAGCAGCAAATAAATGAAAGAAAGAAATATATAATTCAAATATCATGTAAATAGTGTTAGGGACTTCAAAGACTAAAAATCTATCCAAGTAGAAACAAGCTAACACAAATAATTGTAATACCAAAATAATGGCTAGTTAACAAACTTAAAACCAGCAAAATTTCTTGATGTGCTTTTAATTTTAAATTTGTTAAAGTAACTAACAAAGGTTGATACAAATACTATTTCAATCCTATTACAGTGTGCAAACAAGTAATGTAAAGGGATTTTTCCTCCTTTTTATAATTTTAAACATCTTTTTTACTGACATCGTAGTTCTGACCCAGAGATTATGAACTTCAGATTTATTATCTCAGATGGGGGTACTTGTGACTAATACAAGAAAGCAATCTGTTGTCAAGTGCTTTAATTTGCATGGAAGATACTAAAGGGGTTTATACATTTGATCTAAACCCTAAAGTTTAGAAAAAGAATGAGAAAGAAAATTATGCTAAAGTAAAATCAAAGGTAGTCTTTTAAGCCTTTTTTCTATAACTTCTTTCTTACTTTTACCTTGAGATGAATTTTTTATATTTTCCTTCACCTAACCATAAGGATAACTGCTTTTAATACTTTTCAAGAACAAAGTGAGCAGCCTCTTTCCAAAAAAAGAAAAAAGAAAAAAGGAACTATGTTAAAAATGTCATATAAATTATAATTTCTCCTTTTTCCTTCCTAAAATTATAATTTTAAATATTTGCTATATTTTCCTGAAAGAAAAAAAAATAATACTTTTCAACATATTGTAACCACAGATTTTATTTTTATTTTAACACAACTACTTTTCTCAAATGTTTAATAGTGATTCTTCTATATCAGGCTCATAACCTCAAGTCCTTTTGGGATTTTCCAAAGTGAGCCTTGGAAATACTGAATGAGTGTCTATGCTTAATTTGAAGAGAAGACTTCAACTACTATTAAGACTGGCTTCCAGCCCTAAAATTATAGAAAATCTGGGGGCTTAGGCAATGTCTTAAAAATTGAAACTTTCTGTATTATCCCTATGAAGTACCATTATAAGATAGGACCAGATTGAAAAATGCATACCAATTCCAAACATACATGCATATGCATAATGTACTTTAACCTCAGTGTTCCTGTTGGGCTTCTATGAAATTCTAACCATGTGACTGCAAGAAAAAAAACTGATTTAGTTGTGTGCTTATAAAAAGTTACTAATTAGCTCGTGCCTTTCAAAAGAAGTATTTCTGATGTGCTTGGGCTTTGGTTACACTTCTTGTTCACAGTGAGTTATCATGAGTTCTTTTATGCTGGAATGCTCTTAAATTGAAATCTATACAGGACTGGATTTGTAAGTAAGCAACAAGAAGTATAACAATTTGTATGGAGACTACAGCCATAAAACCAGTATGGCCTTCTCTTCTCCTACTGTCTTTCTTACTAGATCTCAGTTGCTGAGACTAGAGGTCCCACTCAGTGAATGGCAGCTCATCCATGTAAGAAGGAAAGGAAAACATAGTTTTAAAAATTTATATCTATATATATATATAGATATGGAGGAAGAGTCAGGAGTATGAAAATAACAGAAAGGTCAGAAAATTCCCAAACTTCTGCATTTTTGAAGATGTAAATATTCCTGGTCTGCACTGTGAACTCTTTTAGTACAGTATTGACTGATACTAGTAAAACTTTCTAAGATTTTCTTTTAAGAATTCTATCAAAAGATGCATAAAGGAAAGAAATCAGGTTCTTTAATTAAGGTATATGCTTTTCTCTATAGCTACTTACCAAATGCACAAAAATTCAGAACTCTTATGCTCAAATTCCATCTCTAAATTTAGATTTTTTTTTTACAATTTTTTTCTTAAATGGAACTATAGGTTCTTTTTTTTTTACAATTTTTTTCTTAAATGGAACTATAGGTTCTGCCATGCTGAACAGATCTCTCGTGAAGATACCACAGTGTGGTTTTGTGAACCCAGCATGGACAGTGCCTTCAGATGCTGTGAAATTCTGGCAGCATTTGTTGGCCTGAGTGTTCAGTACTATTTTCACCCACGAAGCACAGTTTGCTACCTTGGCTTCAGTGCTGCTGCCTATGGAAGGTACTTTAAAGAGGATAAAAGAGAAAGGTTTACTCAAAACTAAAAAAGCCTTCCCCCCTGCACCACCATGGACCTATTTCAACTCAATTAAAAGGTATCAGGTGCACCTGCAGTAACATAGAACCATTGTTCAGTCCCTCAAAAAATCTGCTTTGAAGCTGATCCCAGCTCACACAAGAAGAGGGGTAAGGAAGAGAAGCCAGAGGGGGAAAAAGGAAATTATCCAGTATGATTAAAAACTTTGCAGAAGAGTGGTTTAAAAGTATTTCAGGGATACTTGATCAGTGTTGAGTCCTTATTTCAAAACATTAAGTATTTAAAAAATAATACTTCATTATTTTTAAAGAAAGAATAATTTTTAAATAATAATTTAAAATAATAATTTTAAATATTTTAAATAATACCCTAATTGATGATGCATATAAATATGATGCATATAAATAGTATGAATGTAGGTGTACAAAAGTAAATACTAAATGTGGCTTTTGGCAGAATATCTTATTCAAATAAATATTTGAAGAAATCTTTAAGAAATTCCTCAAAATACGTATCTATCACCACGTATTTTTTCACATCAAAATTGTGTTGAACACTCACAATAGCCTTTATATAAATTATTAGTAGTGGTTATGGATTTTTCATGTGGAGTGTTGTATACTGCTTTTAAAAATCAGATCTTGAGTCAATCAAATAACAGCTTGCTCACATGTAGGGACAAAAAGGACACAGAACTTGTGTTATTGCTAATGGACAAAGCTACTAATAAGGAATTCAAAAAGTTCACAAACTTTTAATGCAATGTTATCACCTATAAGATTAGATTATCATGTGTCCTTTTAATGCATTTAAAAAAAAATCTGTCCTCAACCCCTAAAAAATTAAATTGTAGAAAATACTTTTAAGACACTCATTAATAAATAAACATAAAAAAAGAAGACACAATATTTGCACTGGTTTTCTTCAGCAGTGCATTTTATTGGCTGTGTTTTAAATGTACAAATTCAAGTCTTGGTTGCTTCTTTTTCTACCCCATAACCATTTAGAGAAGTGAATAGCTTTATGTAAAAGAGAAAAATTCCTACCAAAACTGAGTGACTTAGATTATCTCAGCTGGTTAGAGTGTGGTGCTAATAATGTCAAGGCTGTGTGTTTGATCTCTGTACAAGACATTCTTGTGGGTCCCTTCCAATTTAGAGTGTTCTGTGATTCTGAGTGTGTTCATTTCAGTGTGGTTTTGAGTCTTAGATATAAGAGCAGCATCAAACTCATCCGAAATAGTCAGAGAATAACAGGAACTCGCTAATGATTATTCCTTTTGCATTAACATGCAGGATATGAGAACAATGACCAGACTACACAACCCTAAGCTAACTGCACCAATGACATCAGTGGGGTTTTTTCCATTTTAAAACCCAGCATTCTTGAAGACTGCAGGGCTACCTATGCAAGGAAAAAAAACTGTCACGTAAGATACTGTTTATAGTTTCATTGTCAAGAGAGACACTACTTACACTAATTCTGTCCCTTTCTGTTGTGAGCAATCATTTGACAGACAGATTACCTAAATATGACACGGTATTAACAATTGACTCTCCTAGTGTGACAGGATTCATGTTGCACACACCTAATTACTTTGGGCTTGTCAAAGGGAGAGACAACTGTGGACGATAGATAGTATGCTGCTAATGATGCATCTCATGTGAACAAATGGACAGGTTAAGCTACATGTGCTTGCCAAACTTCTATTCCTTCAGACAATTAATACAAGATGTTCAGGAAACAGATGGCCAGGCATCTAAAAGTCAAATCAGAATATCTTTTATGATCTGTGGGGAACAGTTACTGGCGGCAGAATTGAAGATGATTAGCATGTTGTTGACAGTCTATTCAATCTTCCCTATTATTTATTTAAGAGAAGTAATTCTTCCCTGCAAGAGACCTGACTTACATTTCTGTCGTACTAGTACAGTTTTGCCTGAGAGAAGACCAAGTATTTTCTGAGTTTAGACCTTTCTGAGACACAAGAAGCTACAACAATGATGTTTCCAGTCTCAGAACAGAAGTAATGTGAATCCAAGCCCTTCTCAGGACTTGGGATTGTTTTATCCTGCTATTCAGCTTAACTTTAGTGTAATGTTTACACCATTATTCCCTTCAATTATAAGCTAGGTTAGCAAACTCAGCGGGAAGTTATCCTACTTATGGATATTATTATCTTTAGTAACTTTTAACTTTTATCTATCTTTTCAACTTCCAGATTTTTTCTGTTCCTTTTCTCAGAAAGCCTTTCAGTTTGGTATTTTTTGGCAGTAGGGCAAACCATACTGTAGCATAGGGCAGGTGTAGCACTCTCTGAATGCTTTATTAGAACAATTAACATTTCTCATGTGATGTTTCTGTGCACCTCATAAAAACCTACCATTATCTTTGCAGACCCTCTTTTACCTTGTCACAAAAATAGTCTTCATGAGCTGCTGTTGAGCTCATGAGAAATTTGGACAGGTAAATAAAGTCTGAATTGTTTTCCTTGCTGTGTTTCAATAGAAAACCATTCCTTTGTATGTATGAAGTACATATTTCAGAATGGTCTGATTGTTTCTGGCATACAAATTTACAAGGATTAACCTTGACATACTCTCACCTCTTTTTGATTGCCCAATATGGATTCATCAAAGAAACAGTTCCTTTATATATTCAAGCACTTGGCAAATTTGAGACAGGATGAAAAGCTCAGACCTCAACAATTTTGTGCCCTGTTATGTTCAACTTATTGTATTTTGAGAAAGAAAGAACTTATTGTATTTTGAGAAAGCATAATCACATAGTGCAAAGAGATTCACATAAACAGAATTCACAGTGGATGTTCCTCCTACCCTAAACTATAATTGCTTTTTTACTCATAACAAAGAGATTATGTTTTAGCTTTATTCTATATTATGATTGCATGACCACACAATTTATATGCCAATCAGTCTACTGCACCTCCTGTAAAGTGACAATTTTAATGGAGTTATTATCTATACAATAAGATTTGATTCTGATGACTTTTGAGGACGGACAAAGTTTTGTATGCTCTTGAACAATAGACAGCTGTGAAGCAATGTCAGAAATATATCTTCTGCTTCTTTCCATTGACTCTAGGGATTTTGAAAAGTCAACATTTTTTTGCTTGTTAGTAATAGAGAAGTAGACTAGAATTAGAATTAAGCCTAGTCCTGAAACAGTTCTTACCAGGAACACTTTAGAATTTGGAAAATAGACAGAATTTCTTTCCAGGTTAAGTTTCATCTATGTATTTTCCACAAAGAAGTAACTTTTGAATAATATTAGACCACAGAGAAAATCCCCTGACAATATAAACCTGATGAGTATTATCTATGAGAAAGTAAGCATTAAGCTCAATCAATATCATCATTCTATACAAATAACTCCATCTTCCATTTCTATTTTACTCACTCTGACCAATCACACTGATACATTCCAATCAGGTAACAGATGAGGAAAGTTATACTAAGGTGTTCACATGGGCCAATCTTGTAAAATTCTCATTCTTTTCATACTGATTTTAATAACTGTGTCAGTTATTGTTTTAAAACAATTTAAAATATTTATGTGGAATAAAGGTAGATAGGGAAAGGTTTTGTTTCTTCTTTGATATCTTGCACTAGAGTGACACAGGGCTTAATGGAGATTTCTGAAGTTTTTTTTCTTTGTCACTTGAATATTGCTATCTTCTTGAAAGTATTGCACAAGAAAGTAATTATAAACTAGAACTACTAATGGTAGGCTAATCTTATATTTCTGAAATATTGAAACAGAAATTCAGAAAGCCTACAACCCATAGACATTTAAAGAAAAATTTTAAAGTATTTGGACAGGTTGTAGAGAAATCTGTGGATTCAATTTGATATCTCGTAGTTATACAAAGGAGTCCTATAACATAAACAATAGGTTCTAATCACATTGAATTTTGGCATAGATTTTTTATTTTCCTTTTCAAAGAAATGTCTTCTTTGCTTCTGTTCCCAGCTGACAGCTCTAGTAGCTTGATTACTATTTACACTATGATTTTAAAAGGCTTTCTCCAACCTAAATGATTCTGTGGTTCTATCAATGATGTTATTTTTTTTTTACTTTATTCTGCAACTTGATACAACTTTAACATCACAAATAACCATGTGAATTGGGCTATTGTATGACTATATGTGATGCACTGGAGACACAAGACATAAGCAACAAAACTGACACAAAACTTGTGTGTGCTCCTTGGCTGTTTTTTTTCTTCCAGTCATTATGAATATTCTGACATTCCCTACCTCTGATCATACATTAACAGACAGCAATTTTTACTTTTGAAACATACAAAACTGAAGACATAATTACAGCCTCAAATAAGCTTTCAAAAACAGTTGAATGATATCCAAATTAGTTGGATATGTCACACAAATTCATGCTCTTGAGCTCACTATGGTCTCAATCATTCAAAAAAACCTCATCAATGCCACCATTGATGTTACTGGTGATCAGGTGATACTGGTGCCTAAGTATCACCAGTGGCACCAGTATAAATAAGGAATAAGATTCCTTATTTCACATTTTGCTGAAGTGAACATATCTTGACTGTTTTCCACTATCATTTCCCTCCTTATTTCTCATCCCTACTCCTTCCATGTTTGGTGAGGTATGTGACACATACGCCTAGATAGATACCTACAGATACCTGTAGATACCTACAGAAATCTTCTATGATTCTATAATCTGCACTAGATTAGCAGTTGTTCTAGGAAATTTTTATCCTCTAAGAGCAGAAGATTTAGATTAGTTAGTGTTGTAATGGAATAATTTTTTTTAAAAAATTGAAGAAAAACTAAATTTACAAAATCTAAGAAGAGCACACAATTTGATTAGGTTTGCTATTCTAGTTTAGTTTCTTGTTTTACATGGTGTTGCCTCTTTGACTGCAGACTAATTTCCATCTCAGAATATCAAAAAACTGTAAATTGCAGATGACTCACAAAAAAAGTTTCAAGATAAGTATTCTTATTGAGACCCACATGCTGATTATAATGATTGACACTAAGAAAGGTCTCAAATCAGTGTGGCATCCTGTAGGCTTTTTCACAGGTATAGCCATCTTTACTATGCAGATCCTCAAGTGACTTCAAAGCCGCTTATAAGTAAGCCTTCAAAAACCTTAGCTCTGCTTGCCAGAATATTCATTTTAATCGCCTTAATTTTTTATTTATCAGTAAAACATATGGAACTCATTTGACACTAAATGGAGAATATGTAGAGGCAATAATTCCCATCATTTAAAAAGGGTGACGATGAGACAGGAAGACACAAAATGATCCTGAAGGAATGTACTAAATCTTATGCTCAATTTTTATCAATACTGATCCTTAACCTTGTCTTTCCTTCTTTCCATATGCAGGCCTACATAAAGGATTTCTGAGCTTAGACCGAAATGAAATTAATATAAATGATTTATCTATTTAACAAGCATCATGACTATTCAAGAAGCATATACCTGAAGGAACCACTTGAATCTGTCACCAATGCTACATAATTCTTTCTAAAAAAATAATAATTTTTTTTAAAAATCAGGCAATATCTTTGTCCCATTTCTCCTGTTTTTGTAACAGACTCTCTTCCCTTTTCCAGGCTATCTTAATTAGTGATAAGTTTATATCCCTGTGTTCTGGTGTCTATAAGCTTTTTGCTGTTTTCACCTAGCTGTTGTTAGCTATCATATTTTTTCACTATATTTATATATAACTCATTTTTTTTATTATTATCCTATTTCAGCTGAACCTATTTTCTTCTCATTAAATGTATTTCTCATTCCCCTGTTTATCTTGAAAAAAAAAGATTTTTCTTCCTTGTACATAACATTCCAGAGGAAGTCTCATGAGCGCTTTATGCAAGAACAGTAACTCATCTTACCTGCTTGACTGAAGTTTTCTAAGGCTGAATAACCATTGTTTAAAACTGCTTTGCTTTCATGATTTCAAGTAATCATAGAATGTGTTGGGCTGGGAGGTACCTTTAAAAGCATCTAATGCCTTGATCAGAGATACCTTCCACAAGTTGCCCCAAGCCCTATTCAAACTGACCAATCCACTGGACATCCCAAAAGTTTTCTTTGTTTCTGCCTGCAGTGTTTCCATTATATAGCCTAAATCACTGATAGAAGTACTTTCTGAATTTCAAATTAGTGAATTTTATTCTACTTCTGTTAATTAAGACATCTAATTCTTACTGTGTCTCCATCCTTTTTGACAGTTTCATTGAATCGGCAAACTTCCACTGTCCAGGTGAACACAACAGCAAACAGTATTGAACAGGATTTTCCCCAATACTTATCCTTGAGTTCTACTACCAAACTTCAGCAAATTCAACAATTGTCTCACTATCAGAATTTCCTCAACCATCTTGCATCTCTGTCTTTCTCTGTATGGTATTATATCAAATGTTTTACTGAAATTAGATTAAAATTTAATTTCCCTGTCTAGACAATCAATCAGTTGTCTTATCAAAGACAGATACAAGGTTAGTCTGACACAATCTATTTTTGATGAACTGATGCATTGTTTTCCAACATTTATTAATTTACAGTCATGACTTAAATACTTACTTTCAGTATTTATTCATAAATTGTATGCTGCTGAGGATAGACTAATCAGCTTGCAGCTGCATGTTTTTCTTCCCCTATAAGCTATATATTATATTTTCCTGTCATATGGTGCCACTCCAGCTTGGAAAATTCATTAGAAATTCCTACTAATAACTGCCAATTTCACAGGCCAGCTGTTTTGAACTTCTGTGAATGAAGAACATGCATTTCAGACAATATTCAAGCAGACCATTTTTAGCACCTTTCTCTAAACATTTTTTTTAAAAAATAAAACTGTTTCTTTTTGTCCACTACAATTATATACAATAATATTATTTTGTTTACTCATTGTCCTCTACAATTATTACTCAATCAATAATACTCTTTTACAGCCATTCTGTTCTCCATTAGCATCTTTGCTGATTGGAGACTCTACATCATCAGTGAGAGGCACAAGCTTTAAGCACTCATACATGATCTGTTGACTGGAAAAATCCTTTGCTCAGTGTTTAAGTACCACACTCAAACAGACTCTACTGCTGACAGGTGGAGGAAAAGGAAAATTTGTTAAACCAACATATATCTCCAGGACTTAATAAAAATAAAAGTAAAACAGCAAAATCTGAGAACAATTTTTTTTTTCAGGCAATAGAATTAATATTTTTCCCTTTAAAATGTGGTGTTGTTTAAGTACCTTCACAAGCCTTCAATATGACAATTTTATTTTTTTAAAAAGTATGTTTCTACAAACAGGAATATGTACATTTTGATTTTGTTGTATAGTGATGGATTTCACAAATTTACTTCTCTAATATAAGGCCAAGTTACAATGAGCATATTTCACCTCCTAGAGCTCAAAAATTTTGCTCTAGGAGGTTTATTTGTTAATTGCTTGGTAAAGTACAACTGTGTTGTGTTACTTTCCTCTCCTTCCCTCTCCTTTCCCCATAGCTTTTCACAGTGTGTTAATACACTGAAAATAAATCCTTTCACCAGCTTTTTAATTTTGATAATTGTTAATTTTGTGTAATTCCATTGTAATCGTAGCTTATATTTTTATTGCAGGTTAACCTGTGCTTTGGCAATCTGAGGAATGAATACAAATTGTGTGATACAAGAACCTTAAAAAAAAAATTGGATTTTTGTTGTTGTTATTCAAGATCTAGCAAAGCAAACAAATCTCTTTTGGCAGACTATGCTTACTGTTACAATGTTTGCAATTCCATGTTTTACATCTAAAACTAAAGGATATCGGCCTGTATAATTTGACTTTTGTACATTTTCCATTTAAGATTCTAACTTCATGAACATTAAGAAAAGATTATTTTTAAGCTCCATTTTTATTGCCAGCAATTTCTGTTCATATAATATTCTCAACATACCTGAACTTCAATACTGTCAAAGTTAACACATGTAATCTTGTTTCAAGAGACTTTACCTCAATAAATATGTCACAAATATTTTCTTCTTAAGTTGGAATTATTTTAATTGACTTGGCATTTGACTCTGTTAATCAACGTTCATCTTATCTCAGTTGAAGTAATTTAACCTGAGTTCAATTAAATTAATTCTCAGTCTCATTCTTAGAAAATTGAATTCACAATTATAGTCTGTACAAGACTATTTAAATTTCCCAGAATGAGAAGTGTGATATTTCAATATCTGTATATGGTCCTAAATGAAACTTACGTCTGATTTCCTTAGCAATTTCTTTCCAGCTGAGATTTCTGACCCACGTATTCAACCTTCTTGACAATTTTTCTCTATTGTGTGAATTTCCTTTGTTCTGATTTCCTTAGTAGTGACTTAGAAGGAATAAATGCTCATTCTCTTTTCTCTTGGAAAAAGAGGAAGCAACAGGTGAAACCATCAGTCAGAAAGCGCAAAGCAAGCAAAGAGAAGGCAAGCGCCTAAGTTAGCTATTCCCTCTAAAGAGTCCTGTTTGCTACAGGGTGTTTGGATGGCCTGAAAAAATAATTTGTCATACACCTGGAGAAAAGTCACATTAGTGACTGTTAAATACAGAAATACCACCACTGACAGCAAAAGATTCTGAACCTGGAACAGTAGGGATTCCTTGGAAGTATCACTTCACATTTTGACTGTTTACGCTCCCTCCTCTGGGTATCTATAATTGGATGGCAAGTGCTGCTATATATCATTATAGCTCAATGTGATCTAAGTATTCAGAAATTCTGTGTTATAATGATGGCTCTGTTTAATGACTTGCAGTAAAGATATTCACCACTTGCACAATATAAAGGAAGATAATAATTTTTCACATAAGAAAATTGGTATGAGCTTGTGGTGTGACTACAAAATATCTTCAGTCAATTACGCAGTCACATCTTTTGCTAAATATAACCTCTGGTGGGGGGATTTTTGGGTTATTTTTGTTTCTGTCCTTTGATTTTTTTAGGAGTATTGGTTTGGGTTTTTTTAAGAAATTGATCCAAAAGTATACTGAAGCTGTCAACTTAATATTACTAAATGTTCCAGACTTTAAGGAAAATATATGAAACTATGACCATACAGTCTATATTTACATATTTGTGCAAATGTTTCATAGAATTTTTGGCAACAGGACACAGATATGCTTGGTTTAATTTTCTATCTCTTACTCAATGGGAATTTTACTTTCTTTATCATGATTTATAATATTAGAATATTTTATATTAGCATCAGATCACTGCTTTGTGACAACATTCACTAATATATACTTATTCACTATGCCCTTTATGTTTTATATATATATATATATATACATATATATATATACACACTCTGTTTGCTTTAGAGAAGGGAAGATATTATATATTCAGTTCAATTCTTGCTGTCATAGAGGCAACACAGAATATTCCTTGGGTTTTCTATAATTTTAACTCTGTTTTCAGCAGAAATCAATTATGTTTGTTCCCCACAAGTGAAAGCAAACCGAAACCTGTAAAATCTTTATATAAAAACCTTAAGATAAATGAAAAGCCTAGCTCACATGAGTTGTTAAGAAAATATATGGGTTTGTTCTTGCTTTGCTTTTGGGTCGTGATGGGTTATTAACAAAGACCAATTTTAAGCTTGTTTCCTAAGACTGTCTCTACTAGCAGCAAAAGGAGACATTCATTTAGAGGACAAATCGGAGCACACAAATCACCCTCTGGTATGGGCTTTCCACTTCTTGATGTATAGGGCAACTATAGGGAGACAAATCTCCTGGGCTGATAAGGAGACCACTAAAATCAGAGGAGTTTGGAAATCTGAACATTTTTTGAATTAAGCAATTTTCTTTCCATACAGTTTCAGCAAGGTAACATGCTATAGTAGGAAAAATGAACATCACTAAATCATATTAATGTAGAACAGAAGATGCTGAGAACTATCCCTTCAAATTTAATATCTCTTTTTAAATTTAGTCTATCATCTTCTGGAGGAAAGTAAGATGTTTTAATAATTAAAGAACTCAGTTATTCAGGGAAGCTTGATCTATTTGACTACTAAAACACTGATGACAAGGGTGTCTATACTTCTCTTTTTCATCTCCTGCCTTTTACCCCTGCCTTGACAAGTCCATATATGACTTAGTTCAAAATGATACTGTGAACTTGAAAACTACTGTTCTGATCACAAATTCTTTTCTACTGCCAGAGGTAAGTTTGGTTTGTATGAATTAACTCAAAAATAATTAAGAACCAACTTTGGCTGTTTTTTATTTCTAATTGTTACTGCACATACAGCCAGCTGTTCCTGTTCCAAATTGGGCTGGGCAGAGAGGGGATGGGAGTAGGCAGAATTTTAAAAAATGTATAGTTGCAAATACTGAAATGACATAGACAGGAGCTCAACTCAGTGAATCCACCACCCTGCTACTAAAGTAACCACCAAATTTCTCAAATAAAAATGACCTAAATTTTAGACTTATGGCAGTCATTTACGTATATATTTATATAGTTTTAGATTGTCTGAATCAGAAGCTCCAAACATAAGAATACTTACATGACATTACTGCAACTGATTAGTTCAGAAAAAAATGACATTAACTATTCAGACTTCTCCAGAATTTTCAATATTATTCTTGTAAATGGCTTAATTTTGTGGAAAATCTGAGAAAACCAATGACTAGGAACGGAAAGTCTTTTCTGCCATGTGGAAACACAGACTTCTTTCAAGTACACGTCTCCAACAGGTATTAATTTTGTACAAATGACATGATAAAAAAAAAAAAAATTAAGATGCTTTAATTTGAATTACCAACTATTGTGGTCTATAAGAAAAATACTGGATATTCATGTTCAGCTCTACTCTTATGCTGTTATCAGATGTCAATATGTTGCAGTGAAAATCATTTTCACGGGATTGAGGTATTTGGCCAACTTCCTATTCACTAAACATAATTATGTCAAGAGCCTATCTTGAAGGACAGCAATTAATTTTAGACTGCTTGGAAAATATTCCCTGTTAGTTAACAACACTGAAACTCTTAACTAGACTTTCCCACAATAAAAGCAGATCCACCTTTAACATTCAATGTAACCAAGTGTGATGTAAAGAGTTTTGGTTGTGTCTTCCATACTTTCTGTGTTGATATATGACATTAGTGTTTGTAAAAGCAAAATATTACATGAAATATACCACATCTTGTAGGGTATCATAAAATTAAAATTTCCATAGGATTTAAAGTGAGAACAGAAACTATTTCAGTTTTAACTAGTGTGACCCACTCTTGCAATAAGTCCGTATATATAAAATAGAACATATATATATATATATGATCTCTTATCCATCAATTGAGAATTTTAATTTTCCTTCAAAATTACTCTCATTTATTAAAATTAAACATTAATATATATATATATATATAAAATTTTTTTCTTTTAACATTTTTTTTAATGTATCCAACATTAGCTTCTGAGGAACAGATTCATGCATCTTTCTCTGGACAAAGAGATTTCAGTCTAGAAAAGATTGTATTCTGATGTAAATGACAAGTGATGCTAACATTGCTTCTTCAACTTTGCCTTAAAATCAGCCAAAACATTTTACTAGTTTTTCTAATACTTTCATTTTTTCCCCCAACATCATTTTTGAGTGTGGACACTAAAACTTGTTATGCCATCATAGTATGGATCTCAATAGCAATATTGACCATAGTACAATTACTTTCTCTAAGAATTCAAGAATCATACAACCTAATTTTTAGCCACTGCATTTCTCAGATGTTCTTTATTAATTTTTCATCCACTGGGGTGCCTAGGAATTATTTCCAAAAAATGGGTAGTTAACATAAAAATATGAATTGCACTCTTCAGATACATTTGTGATCCTGATTTTTAAGAAGATATTGGTTCATACTGTAGACTGTCTGAAACCAGATTACTCTCTACAACTCATTCTTCTAATTAACATGTACTCCAATGCTTATAAGCATAAGTTTTATGGCTTTTCATTTATTAAAGTATGGACTAAGACACTTTGCCTGGTTGTCATTTTAACATATATCAAACTTGAATTAATATAGTTCCCTGAAATATTTTCTTTGTACTACTTTCTGCAACATGCAAGCTATCAAGCCTTGTATATACTGAAAACACTGAAGTTTCCTGATGACAAAAAAGTTTTTAAAAAAACTCCAAAACCAGACAATAGTATCATCTCTCCCATGGGGAACAAAACCCAAGCAACCGAAAAAAAACTCCAAATAAAAACAGTAACCAAACAAGAACAACAAACCCCCCACAACCAACAAAAAATTGAAAAAAAAACCCAACAAAAAACAGAAGCAAAAAACCACCACCAACCCCAAACTCAAACTTATGAGAAAGAAAACAAAATTACTTAGGAAGAAGTGAGAGGATATTGATTTTAAAAAGGAGTTGCAGCCTCTGAATCACTGAGGAGAATTGTGCTGTGTGACTGTGAATCATAATATGAAGAGGATATGTTAATCAAGGGCCAACCAATTGACTTGGAACTTTCAATGTACTACTTACCAAGTAAAAAGAGTTTCAGAAGAGAATGTCAAAACATATCTTTAAATATAAATTAAGGCAATATTTTCATTGATTATTCACGGCTTCAGAAGTGCAGAAGAAATTTTCCCTGTGGTTATTATGACCTCATATGCAAGCAAATTTATGATAGAAACACAGGTTAAAAGGGCTTAACTATCCAAATTAACAATAGGGGAAATGTGATTTGGAAACAAGTGTAACTAGTGAGATACCTTATTTATATATTAGTCTTTAACTACTTTAAGGCTGTTTCCTGTATCCTTTGAAATTTATCTGTAGTTAAAGCACAAAAAAGAAGGGACTGTGGACTCAGTGATCCTCGTGGGACCCTTCTGACTCAGAATATTCTGTGATTTTGTGATTCTGTCAAAAAAATAAGTCAAAATTCCAGCACAAGACATATTCTGGCAGGATACGACATCTTGTTTAATATCTATTTAATAGATATTAGGTTAGGAGAGCAGACAGAGTTACTAGTCATGAAGGAACAAGGACAACACAGATGTGGAAGAACTGGATAAAAAAAAGAAGCTATTAAGGAAAAGGAGCCATGTCAGGTGAAGGATGAGGAATAAAAATAAGTAAACTACTAGATAAAGTTGCTGAAGCAATTATCTACAGCAAAATGTCTCTACATCAATTACAGTGCTGTTATTTGTGACAATATCAAGGACATTGGCATGTGAAGCCATACCACCTACAGAGGTACCTAAACAGATACTTTAACATACCAAGGAATGAGAAATTCCAATTTGATAGTTTGGTCCCTTTCAAATACTACTGCCACATCTATAAAGGCTCATTGATCACTGAGGAAGCTCTGCCCTCATTATTCAGACTGCTTCTGCAGGGTTCCCTCCAAGGCTATACACAGAGCAGCCTGCTGCTGGAGGTTTCAGAATCTGAGAAGTGGACACAATCAGTGAGAAGCCTTCAGAAATACTTACACAGCTGAAAACACTGAAACAGTCTGTGCTAGTGGTGTTTGAAAGCACACGACATATTTGTTGAATAAACTCAGACTCCTGTATCATTTAAATCCACAGGTTTAACTGCACAGCATGATAGGTTTGCATACATTCCTTTGGACCAATACACCAAAATGCCCGTTTTAAAACAATATCTGAATTCAGTGTCCCACAACAACCTGGAGTAAATATTTGGCCCTAGCAATTCCCTAGCAGCTGCCTGCAGTAAATTATTTGTCTGCATGGGTAGGACCAAGCCAGCCCCTGCTACTCAAGGCATATTTCAGACTTCACAAAGCCAAAGCAGGGAGAGGAACAAGTAAGAGCTTCTGGAAGTTTCTCACTGCCTTAGATAATGTATTATGCTGGTCTCTGTCCTGCTACTGTACCACTTAACTCTGTGCCCTGAGAGAACAGCTCTTAGCATTGGCTTTGTCTTTTGTGTCCCACACACCCAACCAGTACTGGGGCCTGTGTAAAGCCAAGGCACTCACATGAAATACAAGTGGTTTCTGCAGCTGCTGCTTCTTCTGAGCACCTTTGAGATGTAATATTTTGCTCCTATATTGGTATCATCAAAAGAAAGATAAAATTTTTAAAATACTCATTGAAATAAGCATATATTTCAAAATAGAGGTCTCCCCAACTCTATAGCATTGATTCCAAAAAAGGACTAAACCTCAAGGGGAAATCTTAAGCCACTTCATTACTTTCAAAACCCAAAAGAAATAAATGCAATATTATGCAAACTTCATGAACTAAAGAACAATGCCATGGCATATCCTCTAACATTGACTGTTAATTATGTTATGTAAAAGATACTTACATGAGGTTAAATATCTTCACTATTTCATAATAGGGAATTCTGAGACAGGCTAATGGCTTTCTTCAGGCAAAGAGATGTCAATGTCAGAAGCACAATTAGGATTTTTTCAGAGGTTTACAGATCCTACTCCTACACTATTAGCTCACTCTACTGCCATTCATTAACATAAAAGCCTTCCAAAGCAGTGCAGTTGGTTTGTAATATCATCTATGTATCAAAGTGACCTAAATCACATTATAATGCTCAGCTTCTACAGAGAGTCATTGAAGTTATCAAGAATCAAGGCTTAAACCTTTGCTGCTGCTTGACTAAGAATAAAATGTGATGAAAAGAATTAAATCAAAGATTTGTTTGCATCCTGAAATAGAAATCATGATTTACCACTTCAAAATATTGTAGGGAGCATACACAAAGACAGCAGAATTAGTGACAGAACTGCCAAAGTGACTTCCCCTGAAATGATGCATATGAAGAACATCCATGTGTAACAGCAGGATCTAAATACTAAATGGTAATAATGATGTAGATTTAGGGGGGAAAATAAAGAAAAAGAAAAGAAAAAAAAAAGCATGCTACAGTTTTGTTTTCTCAAGTATCAAATATGCACTTTGGAAAGATGTCAGCACCATCTTTCCAATTTTTGAGAAGAAATAGATACCTGAAGGAATTCAGAAGTCTCTGCACTTAGTCCTGACACCAGTGTCAGGATGCACCTTGGTGAGCTCCAATTTAATGTCTGTGTCCAGACTGAGAAATGCACAGAAGAGCATTAACTTCTAGAGATTGTATTTATATGCTATAAATAAGCACTGCAACATGCTCTTGGTTGATTACAATTTGAAAAATTGCAATGTAAAAGTGATACTTTCTTCTACTGTATTTTCTGTGTATGACACTTGCCAAGTAAACTGACTGCTATGCAAATAACAGAACATCCTTTGTGTTTGCACTTCTATTTGTAGTGTGCAACCCTTTAATAGCTATGCCATTCATAGAAAACAGGATACACAGAGGGGGGTTTATGTTTATGTATAAGCATTCATATATATTCACATAAGCATGTGAATATATATGTATGGAACACAACTGTTCCCTAGTGATTTATCAGTTTCACAGGCTTTTTCTTATGGTTCCAAGAAGCACCAGAAAAAAAGAGAGACATCTGTCATTTCCTCTCAACTATCCTGTTCTCTCCTTTTATAAATAAGTAATACTGAATAGTTTAAAAATTGCAAAAAAGACTAGAGGACATTAAAAAAAGGGAAATAATCAGGATTTTTTTCTTAATTTACAAACCTTTACATTAATACAATAAATAAAAATTAAACCCACATATTTTTGGTATAAAACATTAAGTCTAGAAGAGGTTGAGAAAATCCCACATGCTCAGAACATGTTATGTATTAGTGTATATCATAATATTAATATGAAAACATTGGTACAAACATATCTGCTTTGCTCTGTTTTTCAGCTAAAGTAAAAGAGAACAAGCTCCATGTGGAAAATTTCACATGTTACAAAGAAATATTTTAACTGGATCTTAGTGATGTTGCGGTTGGAACTAGAGCTTATAAAAAAGCAAAGAACTCTGTTAGTTTACTGATGGTATAGCTGTTTTCTTTGGCAATAATCTCTTTCCCCTGTTTCTTTATTTATTGAAAGGAACTGGCTTGCCATTAATTTAAAATAAATAGAGCATTTGTTCCTACAGTGTCTTAAGTGATACAGAGATTCTAAATAATTTTCAAATCTCAGATAATGTGTAAACATTAACTTCCTATAATTAAGGGAAAAAAAGGAAAATGAGATCAGTACCCTTAACCCAATCAAATCTTTGTCTGTACCTTTTATTAATTAGGACTTTGATTGACCTTCAAATAAAATAGCTTTGATAGATAAAACCAGTTAAGCAAACTAAGAGATAACAGGAAATGTGTTTTTTCAAAAGAACACTGACTTTGAAAAGAATCCTTGTTTGTTATCTCAAGTATTATTTTATTATCACATTCATTCTATTCTCAGTTGTAATAAAATGAGACAAAGTCATACACTTGTTCTCTCTTTTCTCTTTTCTCCTGGTGGAGTTATAGCAGTCAGGATTCCAGAAAAGCGTGTTTGTGTCACTGGTTACTTAGAGAACACATTGGCAATGAACAGATTTTACACTTCTTGTCGTATACTATTAATGAGCTGCTCATGCCTAGAGTCAATGAATCATGAAGTTCCTAAACTCTAAGACATTCCAGAAATTTTAGTCAACTAGGTAAAATACCTACATATCAACGAAGTTACTTGTATTATTTATGTATCTGTTTTCTGGTATAAAATACTAATATTAATACTAATAGAAATTCTTTTAAAACACAATGGGTTTTGTTTGCCAGTTTCAGGAAGACAGGTTAGTTCAAAAATTTACTGAGTTTGCAGCTGCTAAACAGTATAAATATATGATTACAATAACTAGTAAATAAATTGATCAAAATTAGCAATGTCTTGTAGTCTTCCATTGCATCCTTCTCAAATAAAAGTTCTCTATTCCATGACTAATTTTACATCCTTGTACAACCCTGAAGACACGATAATAGATGTAGTTTCACTACTGATTGGCCTACAGAGATTTTTGGCAGGATATTCAGAGATCCCCATCTCCTCCTATACAGGTAAAAATCTTACAAATAACTCCATCTCCAAATGATTCAGAAATAGTTAATACAGAAAACAATGATATTTTTGCCTTGCCCTCTAATGCTGACACCGTAACAGAATACCTTCTTATGGGAAGTTTAACACTGGAATGATAATATTTGACTTGAATTCTCTATGTCATTTCAAAAAATGTTAAACTAATTCTATCATTTGTCCATCAATACATTTCCAGAAAATTAGGACTAAATTTCAGTTGAGTCCTTAACTACAGATCAGTTTCCTTTGTTGCTGAGATATGAACATGGTTTATACCCTGACAGCATTTCAAAGTTTGCTACTCAATGAATTAGTTGCTTCTCAAAAACAACAAACCCAAACAAAAAAAAAATCCTGTAAAACCAACCAACCAATCCACCCACTCACCCAAGACATAAGATTAAAAAAAAAAATAGGGCACCTTTTTCAGCTGAACTTCTAGCTCAGAAAATCCAGACCTGCTCTTCATAGCCCTTTAACCCTCTATGCTCCCTCAGTCCACATTGTTAGCTCAATGTACTCATAGTGAGAAAGGAAATATTTTACAAAACCTTTCAGCACATGGAAAGCAGTCTCAGTAGGCACACTGTAAAGTTAAAGAGTGGAAGAAGATGGTTTCCAATGCTTTAATGATTCCTGACTTACAATCTGACTTCTCTGTGCACAGTAGTCTCACATACTTTTTCAGGAATTGGTGAAGAACATGGTGTTCTCTAGGTTTATTGCTACTTATTTCATTTTATTATATAAAAACTAAACCACAAGCCTGTGAAATTAACGTTGGAACAGTAGATATTTCAACATAAGTTAATCAAGTACCAAGGAGTGTTCTGGCAAAGAACAGACAAAACTACTTCTGCTCTGCAACCACACAATAATGGGTCACTCTAATGAAAGCTTACATATTAGAAACACTTGTAGAATGTCATTTCCTATTTCTCTTTCATGAAAGAAGTACTTGAGCAAAATAAAATTATAATAACATAAAAAAAGAAGAGAAAGCAAATTGCATCTCTTCCTGACATTGCAGCTGCAAGGTGTACCTTTACCTCTCCTGCAAAAGAGGAAAAAACCCACCAGCTCTCTGTATTGAGGGCTGCTATCAATCTCTTTGCTAGTTAATAGTCACTAGTTCCCTGAGGTCAAATTTATGAATATTTAATACTAAATAGAAGCACTAATTGTGTTTGAGAAACACAGAATTGGACAAATATATTCTGCACGGCCATTATAGGAACATAAAACATTATTATAATTGTGGAGTTTTAAGTGCTTGAAGGGAGAAAAACCATAAAAAGGGCCAATTAATTTTTATCCAATGCAGAAGAAATACAAACAAGAATAGTGACTGATTAGGGTCTTGTTACACAAGCTGCTTTCTTTGTATCGTGCCCAGGAGAAAAGGCTGCTCCAGGACAAGAAGAGATTTCATCATCCAGGCCTGGCAGCCATGGATTCTGAAAGTGGTCCACAGCTTTACTGAACCACTTCAGTTTCCAGCCCTTGTCAATAAAGCTAAAAAGCCATTGAATCATTGCTAGTCTTCTTTATGCTGATGGGAAAATGCACGAGTGAGATGCCTATGACAGGATGGCAACATTTTATAAATACCGAAGGACTGACTTTTGACATCATTCTAGATTTATTTCACAGTAACTGGAAAAAATGCTATGCTGCACATAAGTTTAATTTTGTAATTGTAAAAATTATCCATAATTTTCTGCTTTATGTTAGAGAATGATTTCAGAAATGCTTTGGCCATAAATTGATCATTTTAATTTATGTTAAAATGTCATAATCGTCTTAGTAAAATATACTTTATTATCACTTCTTTGTACTTTGCCTACACAATAATGGTAGCAGAATTACTAATAGAATTTTTTTAATGTTTTATGTAATAGTATGTACGTTAATACTGATAAGACAAAAAGCACACAAACATGTGCATATAAGAAAAGTGTGTCAAGAAGCATGACAAATACTAAGATTGAGTACTGCTGTGATTTAAGATAATTTGGGAGTGATATCAGTGTGTATTAACTTTTAGAATTTTTCACTTGGAAGTTTATTTATTTATTTATTTATGGTATTAAAAATACCTTTGATATTTAATACTTATGATATTAAAAATGCCTTCAGTCATGCAGGTTTGCAAACCAAATATTGTCTGCAGCCATCATTGTATTTGACTGCTTTAACTGACTTTACATGACTCCAGCTCTGAAGATGTCTGACTGTTTTAGAGGAGCTTGGCAACTTTCTGCCCTCAGATAAGCACACTTCCTCCTACTAATGCAAATCTATAATTGACTTGCTGTGTGCTCCTACAGTTGATAAAAAACTTTGGAATCCCCTATTATAATATGTTATACAAAATTTTACATAGCTCTGGAAACTTGAGCACCTGTTGCATTAACTCAGAAAATGAAAACAGAAACCAGAAACATTCTGACTGCAAGCACACTGAGGCAAAACCTGCAGCTAACACATTAGTCCATAAAAATGACTGAGTTTAGAAACATCAAGTGATATTTGAAATTTTACATTTGAACTTGTTCTCTCAAAACTCAGTTTTTCACACTAAACCTGTCCTATTACCTTATTTTCTGTAAGTTTAAGCCTTACAGAAAAAAATCTTATTTTTTCAAATCTTTAAAGAAAACTATTTCACATGCCCTACATAATAAATACATTTTTAGTAGCCATATTTGGTTGAGGAAGAGAAAATAGATGTATTGCATATGAATTTCCACAAAATGGCTTACTTAGTTTTTTAATTGACTGCCAAATTTTAATTGTATACCCACATTCTCTTGTGTAAATTTATGAAATTTACTCTTGAAAAAAATTCACTAAATAGGGAGAAAAAATTAGTTTTAATTTAGCAAATCAACAGAATGGAGCCTTGCTCTGAAATAGACAAAATAATGAATTAAGTCTGGCCCCTATAAAAATTACCAAAGTACTGGCCACATAGATTAGAAGACCTTGGACACAATAAAAAGCTAAATAAAAAAAATAAATAAATCTGAGGAAATAAGACAATATTATATTTTCCTCATTTATGCCATCATAGTTGCTGCCACACAATTTCACCTTTGACTCAGTTGGTAAAGTCATTCATTGCTAATGCAGTCAGCATTCAGTCTCCTGTACTGAACTGAAAAAAAACCAGGAACTTATCATGAAAAGTTCTAAAATAACATTCAAAATGGCAAAACCATTTGAAACTCTGGTCCATATAAACAAGACCACTTGGCAAATACTAATATGAGCAGGAGTAGTTAACTCTATGTGTAATTGTAGAGAACAGCAGAAAGAAATAAAGGAGTACCTAAATTCTTTGCTCATGATTGATTGGAAATTCCAAGCTATTAAAACAGTAATTCCAGGGAAAATGCATTTTTTTCAGGGGATTACCTTTCTTTTGTACTTTTTGTACTTTTATTCTTTATCATGTGTGACAAGAGTACCAATGCCATCTCCCCAGGACTGAAGAAGATGAAGGCATTAGTCTTTAATCTTTTTAAAAGGTAATCTATAGAGATGAATAAGCCTTTTATGTAGAGATAATCGTAACCTGTTATGGCTATACAGATGCAATCTACTATGAAGATATGTCCCAAAATGGGGCAAAGCAGCTACATAGTTTCCCTGAATTAAATGGTTCTCCTGAAGGAGGAAAATTACATTGTTTTCATTTCTTCACTGAGTTATGGACGTAATTACTGCTTATTTTATAAACTGTTGAAGGCGTGTCTCACAATGGAACATGGCAGCTGGCTAGTGCTGTGACTAAAACATTACAAATTCTTCTTCCAGTGAATTGACCATAACAGTACTTCAGTAGAAACTAGATCTGTACTAATTGTTCAAACAGAAGTAATTAGAGACTATTTTAATGAGTCACTTTAATGCAAATGCATGGTTGCTTCCTTGTTTAAAAAGTGATCACATGGAGATACATGGAAAAATACATCAGATTTAATCCCTGTGAAGATTAATATAGAAATCTTGAGTTTTGTCCTTGTAGAAAAGGACAAAACTCTCAGATGCTGTTTATAGAGGGAAACTAGAGCACAGTGAGATTGTGCAGATTTATTTCAGAGTAGATTGAAGTGTTTCATGAACTGCATTCCCACAGTATAAACCCAAAAGACTTCCCACAGACTTCCCAAAAGACTGATTCCACAGGGACTGGATGGGAGGGAGCAACAATGCACAGTAAATTCTCATGTCGTCCTTGCAACATAATCACAGTGAATCCTTCACCTGTTCCTTTTCCAGAAGTTCCTTAAAATTTACTATGTCTGAAAAAATCTTCATAGATAGAAATGGGTTAGCAGCCTATGGCATTTATTAAAAGTGTGCTCTAGAAGTTTTCAGACTACTCCATGAGACATAATGTAAATTTCTAAGATGTGCTATGGGATGTTTATCATATCCACAAGGACTTTTTTTCCCAAGAAATGATTACATTTTAAGGATTATGCTTTCAGCAGCAAGTACGGCAAAAAAAGTATCCCATTAGTATTGTGGGAACTGTGTGACTGATTCTCAGCAAATAGCAGCTTGCTCATGGGAGATGTTGGTCTACAACAACCTTTAATAACCATCCAAAAGAGATCTCCTGTAAAGACACAAAATCCACTGAAAAGATTTAACTCCTTCTTCCACAGCTGCAGATGCTGCAGAACATCTGGGGCTAATATCACTGACAAATGATGCAGAATGTTTAAAATAGTATCAAACAAGTTAACTCTGAAGCTCCTACAAAGGTAGCCATGGAAATAAAATAGAAACTATTCCACTGAAAAAACTAGTAAAGAAAGAAATATAGAAGTCTGAAATGAACTAATATGAAGAAATTGTCCAAGAAATAGTAAATTGAAACAATTTGTTTGCATCTGTATGTGGGAACAGAGTGTGTACTCATGTGAATGCATGAGCTACATGTACCATGGAGCAGCAGACCTGGCACGATTTTACAGGACTACAGAGATACAGCTCTGCTGGGTTTAGCAGCTGCAATTCATCTATTACATAATTTCACTGTTTACTACCATTTAGAAAAGTTAAAAAATTGTTATATTGAGAACATTTTTTAAACCACTTGCAACTTTTTTTTTTTCTCTCATTCTATCTACCATGTACATGGCAGACCAAGTTCAGCATTTTGGGCTTTTTACAGTAACACAATTGTATCTTGTGCCAGCATTATCAAAATATTTGCTTTAACTGACTCTTCTACAGCAGTTTAATTTGTCTTTTGCTATCTTAGTGAATTAATGATAACTTGAGGTAGAAGAACAGCCATCTACTAAAATATTTCCTATTTATCATGTATGACAGAAGCTTAGAAAAGTCTTCGGGGAAAAACATGTGAAGAATTGCTTGTTTGACTGCTGCATCATAACTAGCAAAATATTTATAGAATATTAGTTTACCATATCAGTAAAAATTCTTTTAATGGGCAAAGAAGGGAGAAAAAGGAGAACACCGGAAAAGCTGTCATTAAGTACATGAAGTAGGTATAGACCTGACAATAAAACTATTCACATTCAGATAAGGAGTTCACTGCAGCAGTATTTCTCCATCACAGGGATACTGGAGACTCAAACCCATATTTTACTGTTCATGTTCTCTTTTTTCTGCCTGATACTTTATTTTCAGCTTCAATAAGGAAAACTGATGCTTTGTAAAGGAAATGGCTTTTGGAGGCAAATGTTTTTTTTAAATAGCAGCAAATGAGAAAAAGCTCCCAAATGCAACTCCCTTCCAACCCAAACCATTCTATGATTTCATGCTTGTTTGTTACAATTGTTATTGGAAGAAATAGTACAAATGGAGCTGATGATTTCCTTAAAAGAAGGGTTCCTCAGCAGGTGGGGGAAGGATAAAGTGACAGAATTTTCTGATCTATAAATTATCCTTAAAATAGTCAGAACACTTCTTAAAGTTCCTTCTCTTTTATGAATATCTCAGAAGTGGAAAGATGGTTGAAATAGCTCTGTCACCATCAAGCCTTCCCAGTCATTTGTATTAGAAGAAAGGGCAGACACTGAGGCAGAGCCAAAAAAAAAATATAGCTCTCCTTATTTTGTGGAGGAACAGTAAAAGAGATCAAAGTGTTTAGGTTTAATAAAAGAAAAAGTTCAGTTGAGAAAAATTATAATCTTCTCTTTGCTCTAATAATTTAAAGCATTTGGGTAACCCTTAAATCTTTCTCTGGTTTGAAAAGGCTGATTTTAGCATAAGCAAGAAGGGTGCTATGGTCCCTTTTTTAACAACAGTTAATAAGAGTAACACTTCAATAGAAACTAAACTTTAATTCCAAAAATAATAAAAAAACCACATTCCCCCTCCTCCTTTCAGTTGGACAAAATACCAAAATCCTCTTCAGCTGAAAAAAGATGGGCCTGTTCTAGGAATGTCTGACGGTAGGAATCTTGACATTATATTTGGAAACATAAATTTGCATAACTTCTCTCTTATCATATGCATATGGATTCAAAGGCATAGAGAACAGAAAAAATTGCAAAAGAAAGAATTTTTAAAAAATAAAAATATTCGGATATCAAATAAATTTACTCCCATATGAGCATGATCAGAACATTTTTTCTCAAGTCTGCCCTTTCCTCTCTATTATACAAGCTCCTATGTCATTCACTGTACAGAGTCTTGTTGAAACAAACTAAAATGATTTTTTTGCCAAGTAATAATCATTTTTTGACTGCAAACTGGAAAAAAAAAAATGAATGCAAGTGGGTTAGAATCCAGCACTATGTAAATGCTGAATTTTACCATTGCAGATTTATTATAGTTAGCTATCTTCTTTGTTACATTTAGCTCCTGGAGTCTGAAAATACATCAAAGGATATTATCACACCATGTCATACAACATATAGATCTTGTAATACTTCCCTTTAGCTTGCCTAACATTAAATATTAGCTATATTTTAGTTAATGTATTGCTTCAATCAGCACTAAAAATCACTTTTATGAGCTTAACAGAACCTCCTGCAACTTTTCAAAACTGTTTTTTTCCCTATAGATGTTCTGCTTAAGATTGTTGCTGTGGCACTGTACAAAAATCACACAAATTGAAATGTTTTTCCATGCATTGTTCTCCTACAAGTTTTACAGATTTCTCTACTTGTCCTGCCAGGGAAAAAAATTTGCCTTAAAATTCTACAGGGAAAGAATAGCATTCAGCTAGCCTACAATTCACCAAATGTTCACTGATTACAGGATAGATACTTATGTGTTTGTGACAGCAGAAACTGCAGATTTTTAGAAAAAATGAATAATAATATCATTCTTACGTTTATGACAGCATTACTGTCATAAACTATTGTCATACTACTTTTGAATGTAGTTTTATTATTCAACAGAGACTTATACCCTAAGTGTTACCTGAATTGGTTTAGACAATAAATGAATATGTCAACATTAAAAAGAGAAAGTTGTTAACAGCACTGTAGGAGATGATGTTGCTAATCATGTCTGTGAGACAGACCACTAAAGGAAAAAAATGGACACATCACTTCAAATAAGTAATCAGTGTAGTTCAATATATTACACTGAAAATAGGCAGCAATTTGGAGGAAAGTTAAATAATTTTCTGAAAGCTCCATTTCTCACAGTAATTTTAGTTCCTGTCACTTTGTACCCAAAATCATTGTACATACCAAAGTAGGCCTTCGTTCCTTAATTTAATCAGATGGTAACATCAGAATAATCCTTACGCTTGACGCAATGGCCTTGTCCTGAAAAATCATACTTGCTTCTTACAACAGGGTCTCAAATCCAGACCTATTATCCTCCCAGGGTACACATTCACCATCAAAGTAACACATTTTTAGCAAATCTGTATCCCCTGTAGCTAATCCAGAAGCCTAATTTTCCCAAAGAAGTAGAAGCGCACTCTGCAGGCTTTAACAATATTGATTTCTGAACCCAAACATAAGCACACAGACACAGCAAAACTTTTATATACTTTGTGTATGTGTGTGTGTGTACAAGTGCCCTTTGAAAACATTACAGACACTGCCACTACGAGGTCAGGAGCTCCACAGTGGCATGTTTGCAGCTCACAGTGCAAGGTGCCAATGCTGACATGCAGTTTCTCACTTTGCGAGACCTGGCTGTGTGAGCCCAAACCTGATACCAGGTGTCTCTTGTGACATGCACTTTTACTGTAGAATAACAGCAGAGGCTTTGGTAATGTGGGCACAGCTTGGACATGGAGGCCCCAGCACTAATGGTCAGTTGTGGGTCATTGAAGAAAGCCATCCTTGAGAGCTGGGGACTCTGAGAGCAGGACTGGGGTTGGCTAAAGAAGCAGAAGCTCAGCAAGGGAAAATAACAGTCGAGAAACAGGATTAAAGAACTGCCCTGACAAAGTAACATCCCTGATAGTACCTAGCCCAGGAACACAGACCAAGAGCTGCAATCTGCAGTGAAACTCAGCTGTCTTTCAAATGGCCAGATGTTGGGGGAGAAAAAGGAGATGCCTGATTTGGCTTCTGATCATCTGAGTGAAAGCTCTGAAAACTGAATGCCTTGATGGTTACAATCAGCAAGGACCATGGCCAGCAGAATTAATCAAATATAATTCTGTGCTATCATATACTAATTTAGGTCTATTTCCCAAATGTTCCTGTCACAGTGATCTCTAATTTCTTCTTCTTCATCATCTCCTTCTTCTACCTTTCCTCTTCCCCCTCTTCTTCCTCTTCCTCTACTTCTGCTTCCTCTTGTTCTCTGGGGAGGTGGCAGGGAGCTGAGCTATTGCTGAGAAATACCTATCAGAACTTTTTTCTTTAATAAGAAATCTTAATTATAGACCCAATGGTACTCAAAAACAATTAGAAAATTACCAGTGCCATTACCAGCATTGTTCTACCATGACCAGCTTTACATTATACCCATGATTACACTGGTGACTTCATTCTGATAAATCTTCTTGGTACTTCTCAAATTATCTTTTTTTTTTAGTTCTATTACACATAATAAAAAATTAGCTCATTTAATGTCTTTTCCAGATCATTATTGCAAACAGTCCTTTAAACCAGGGTAGTTTCCTTTCAACACTCAAACTTATCTCTATATTTTACACTCTACAAAACTGAGGAATTATTCAAGCTCTTTGTTTTCCAGGTCTCATCCTGATTTTGACCTGTGAAACAACAGTAGCTCTCCCCTTAAGACTGATAATTTTTTATGGCATCTTGTAAAAGACTACAAAAAGATTTTTTTAAAATTAAGACAAACATGTCTACTTACCTCTTTCACTCACCATTTCATTGACATCCTTAAGGAATTATATTGTATTAAATTAGAGGTCCATTTTTTCCCCTTAGGAAAATTATTATCCATCCAAAATTATTTAATTATTTTACTTTTAATTGATACTTCAGCTGAAGTATTTACTGATCAGTGAGTTCTGGGATAATTTGCTCCTCTAATAAAGGTAGCTAAATATCTTCTGCTGTGAAAGCTCATTGTAATGATTATCTGTGTTTAGGAGTTTTTGGTTGCTTGTTTTATAAGATTTCAACCACCCTCACTATGTTCCTTCTTAGCTTTTCGGTGTGTTCTGATGTTTAACTTACTTAAAGTCAGTTAACAGTTTTTAAGCTTGAAATTTCAAAACACTGCTTTTGATACTAATCTGTAGTAGTGTCTCATCCTTAACAAATGAGAAACTGATAAAAATTGAAAAATAAACATGAATAATTAGAGAGGATGCATTTAATAGGCATTCATTATCAAGTGGTGCTATTCTCTCAGATTACGTAAAGACATTTTAATTTGCTGGAGAAAAAAAAAAAAAAAAGACAGCATTTCCTTTTAACCTTTTTTAATTCCCTGACAATAGGTCCCCAATTTCGCCTTACAAGGGTTTAACATAAATGAAGACAAGCATTGTTGTGGGATTTCTCTTGGAAAATATTGGTAGTATACCTCTGAGGACTGCATGCTTTGTTAAATTAACTGTAAAAATTGCATGTGTCACTAAACACCTGGATCACAGGAGGGAGAAAGGTCAGTATTCAGTATTTCAACTGTGTGAGCAGATTCATTTTCTTAAACTATCTTTAAAAATTACTTATTTTTTTGCTGGTTTTTTTTTTTTTTTTTCTCATGAGCACTAGTGAAATTAGTTGGAAAGAAGAAAACCAACTTTCATATTCCTAGTGAAAGCAATTCATGAACCCAATTACTGGAGTGCCAGAACATATCTACCTTTTGAAAGTACTTCTTGTCACTTGCTGAATATTTCATGACATCCAGACCACCATATCCATATTTATTTCAAGATGGTCTAGAAGTATTATTTCTTGTTAAAACTGTGTTAATTCCAACAATAATTACACTACAAATCAGCAAGAAAAAAATCATATTTTTCAGAATAGAAAAAGAAGAAAGTCATAAACATGAAAATTTCTTGTTAAGGATTTGCATTTATCCAATACTAACTTGCAAATTATTTAATAATGAATAAACAATTCTTCACTTCTGCTATCTTGAATGTAGTGGCACAGTGATCTTACCTATGAGCCTTATAGATTAGTTTAATGTCTACTGTGGAAATGACAAAGCAGAAAGGGTTTGTTTAGAAATGTCATATCTGAAATAAGTTTAAAAAGTTTTTGCAACATTCAGGAGCCAGAGATCTAATATCTGACTTTGCTAAAACAAAATACCACCATGAAACAAGTAATTTTGCAGTAAAATGCTGCAGATTATGGCAATGATGAAAGAATATTTTAAAATGAAAGAAGTGTTTTTCTCTTTTCTTGGATATGCAGTAAGTGTTGCTAGGAGAGCTTTATAAGGGCATTTATAGTAAACATATACAAATGTGCTTCTTAGAAGAGAAAATCTGTTATTGTGATTTGCATTTCCATGCATTTTACTTTATGAGTATTTTGTACAATTTAGTGCCTATTATTGAAAGCTATTCTGCTTCTTAAAGCAGGATTTTTTTGATTAAATAATTTTTGCTATGTTGTAGAGAATTTCAATGAGGTTATTATTAAAATTCCGGTAGACATTAATTTTTTATAAATCAGAATTTAGAATACTGCAGGAAAAGTAGCACAGCTAAGATGAAGGGAAATCAGATGGAAGCAGATATTTGTAGATTTGTAGAAAATAATCTGTCAGCCCTTGCAGAGTAAGGGAAAATATCTTACCAGTTACTAATTAAAAGGAAGTGATAAAGAAGTTGGTAAAGAAGTTTTAAAGGAAGAAAAGCCTTCTATGTATAAAAAATACATGCACACAATCTCAACTCTCATCTCTCTAAAACTTTCCAGTCATACTGGGAGTGGAATACAACTCTGGGATTTTTTTGACAGGTGTTCAAGAGTTTCCTCTGTCACTTTTTAGGATGTCAAAGATGCAATTTTTAAAGCTTCTACTCAAGCTCCTTTTTGTTTTGTTCAAATCCTTTTCTTTAACAAGAAAAGTGCAGCTACATCTCAAATACTTTTAAATATGACTTGTTTTTTAGAATAATTTTTTAAGGAACACTAATTTACCATGTATTTGCATTTTATTTTAGCGAAGTGGACAGACATCTACATGTTTCTTAACTGCTTAAATGAAAGATAGTTCATAGTCAGACTATGTTAGGCCATATGGCCATAAAAAATTATATCACAGATGAATAAAATAAAAATAACTGAAACGTAACTAAAAGCTACTCTTCCTCTCAGGTGAGGAGACACTGAGCTGTTCTGCAGCTCATTTGGATTGTGTCAGTAGGCAGGAAGGTGAGCCAGTCCATCAAGGGATCTCTGGAGTTCTTGGGACATGATGATGAGGTGAGCGAAACAGCAAAGTTCAAATGCTATTTCTAATTCTCCTCAAACTTTCTGATAATTGAAATGCAAACTTTATTCTTGTATCATCTGAAGTTACCACAATAAACTGGACCAAGGACTTGTGTCAACAGTCTGAGAGATCTGCCTCACTGGAGAGTCACAAGTGAAAGAACAACCAAGTGCCCTGGCCCTTGTCCAAAAAAGCGCTTTACATGAATATTTCAATCACAACTCCTGAATCATCTCAATCAAGACCTTAATTTTAATTTTTTTTTCACTTTTCTGTGACATTGTGTAGGCTAATAAAACTGTGAAAGCTTTTGTTTTAATTAGTCTTTATTATCTGTTTGAATTCTGAAAAAACCCAAAATAAACAGAAGCTACAAAGGTCTCTGTGAGCTGATAGCTAAACCAGAAAATTACACTGTAGATGTGGATAAATGTGAAAAGGAAAAATCATATAGCTTCACTAGTTTTAAAATGAAAACGATAAATTAATAAAATTACTTCCATTTTTAAATGCCATTTTGTTTTATATACATCTGCACATCTGTTCCTTGAAGGACAGTTCCCTCAACTGTAACTTCAGTATTTTCTCTGGTTAGTCAAATTAATTGTTTACATGACATTTTACTTGCATTTGATTTGTAACCACTTGGATATCCACTCATAGTTCAAGTCACTTTATCCACCAATCATTCCTAGAAATGATGGCTACAAAGACAACTGTTATATGCTTCTCAAATTAAATAGAGTATTTTTAGTAATTCCAAAAAATTCTGAAAGGTAGCAGACCAACACTTTTTCACATCTTGAGTCTGCATAAGTACAAGAACAGACAACCACAACAAAAATAGCATTCTGTTTCCCCTCTGCATTTGTTAATATTGAATACATAGCATTTCAGAGGAAAATCAAAAAAAAAAGCAAACTGACAAGAGGTAAATAGTAATTTGGATGTTATTCAAATGAACATTTTCTTTACTTTTTTTCATTGCTTGAAGAATTTCTTTTCTCCCTAATCTTCCAAACAACTTCTTTAACACGTCAATAAGTCAATTACAGAACAAAAACTCACTATTTTTTTTATTCCACGCATTTCATAAAATAAAGTACTTGCTAGACTGCCAATCACATAAAGTCTATTCAGCAAGTGGAAACTGATCCAAGCCACAGAAATCAGATCTCTGACACCAAAGGTTTTTGCTTGAGCCTGAGGTTCAAGCAGAATTGACACCCACAATAGGTAATGAACCAAAACCACGAGGACTCAAAAGCTCACAGAAATGTGCCATCCTGATTCAGTGGTCCAAAGTACCTTCAAATATACCCTTTGGATGAGTTTGGGCAGAGTCTGTACCAACTATTCTCATCATACCTGCTGTTGTTACTTAACATTTTTTTAAATGCTACTTTTGCCAGGAGTCTATCTGTCTATCTTCAGAAAGTTTCATGTACATACATTTCATGTATGGTCCTCAAGGACCCACTTGTTGGAGCCTGCTTGACTTCTCTGGGCTACCTGAGTAGGGATCTGGTTCTGCTATCAAATGAAACAAGCAAAGACAAGGAATTTTCTTGTACCTACTTTCATATTCCATCTCTACTGAGCTAGATGTAAGAAATAGCTGATAAATGACAGATACAACAACTCACAAGTGGGTTGTAATATTTCCTGGGCTTCCTTTGAAGTGTATGACAGGCTTTTGAAGGAAATGATTGTCAAAGGGGCAAGGGGGTGTTCCATTTCAGTTGAGAGTAGTAATTCACAGCACCTCTGTGCCTCTTACTGAGACATCTATTCAACACCTTCTGGAAATTCTGGGCATGCTAGAGAAGAATGCCATTTAGAATAATAAGAATTTGAACCAACTGTATGAAATATCTCAGCAAAAAATATGTGTTTCTTTGTTCTTATAGGTAAAAAATATTTGTACTTTTAATTTTAAAGATCTACTTTCAAAAGTGGCTACTTTGCTTGAAATGCTGAAGTATCTTGTTATATGGCGTGACTAAGACATTTCAAAGCTATAAATGTGAGAAAAAATTTTGGATATCTGTCTGCTTCCCAAGTACACTGCCTTTCCAATATATTCAATGAGAAACAAGGCAAAAATAGAGATGTGTATTGTCTCTGTTTGGCAGAGGGACATTCAGAGCTTCCTGATTTCCAGCCCTATAGCTGTAACTTGTGAATTCACTGCCTTTGTCGATTTGCAGGGCTATTTCCTCCATGGGTTTTGGCTTTGTAATAATTCCCAAGACATCAAATGAGAAATTTAGATTAATACTTAGAAATACTTCATACTTTTTTTTTTCCTTTTTGCATTAGGTTGGTTTTTAAAACTGCAGTTGCAGATAAATTCTTATAGATAGTAACAAGTACTGCTCCTCAAATTTTCATATTGGAGCTGATACTATTTAAAATCTTCACTAATAGCCTGAATAGCATAATAAAAGGGTTCCACATCATGTTTGCAAATGATATCAGGTTGGGTGAACAGGTCCACACTGAAAAGATTTTGAATAGATTAAAAAAGTGGACTGAATATAAAAAGGACTCTTATGAAGTTATACAAAGGCAAATGAAAAGCCTTGCATCTGTGATGATATAAACCCTTACAATTGTACAGGCTGAGGAACACACAGAAAAGTGGCTTTGTACAAAATAATCTGAAAGTTTATAGTAGGCAATGAGTTGAGCTCAGACCATCCACACACTCTTTCAATGATGGAGACTAATCACATCCTGGATTGCCCCAGCCATCAGCTGCAGGGAAGTGACCACTGGAACTGTTGTGGTCAGCTCATCATCACGTTGGATGATGAGCGACATCCTGAGCTACAGTGGTGACCCTGGCACAGACAAGTGTAGGGACTTCAACACGGGTGCAGTTCCACAGGACCAAGAGGGATTGGTGGCAGTAACAAGCTCAGCCCAGTGATCATCAGGCAAATGTGATGTGAAAGTCAGGGCTGAGGTCAAACTGTACATCCAACAAAAACAACAGGACCCAGAGGAAATCAGTTTGGCACAGGGATACACGTTTCATAGGTCAGACAAGAACTAGGAACACAACCTGAGCTTAAACAAAGCTTCTGGACCAAAAGACAGAGGATAAATTGGTGTACTACAACTGGTCAGGACAATTAGTGGCACTCAGGGCCTTGACACCCTGAGAGCTCAGTTCTGCATAGTAACTGAGTCTTTCCAGATTTAATCAGTTCTTTCCTAATGCATTTCTAGTCATGTCTCTATCAGTCTGTCTATTCATGTTCTCAGATCAGATTAGAACATTTCTTATGTCCTGTAAAATAATTAATTTTATTGCACTTTTCAGTTGTACGCTACTATTTTAAAACCTTTATGCCTTGATTTATTCTTGCAACAGCTGATCATAAGATCATTTAAAAATACTTAGGCGCTTATTCATAAAGCATATTTATCTGCCTATGTGTATTTTATCAAATTTAGCTTGTAGTATTTTAGTAATGAAGTCAATGCCTTACTCAAAAAGCTGCACCATTGACAGTATGCAGTATCCTAAATGCAAAGTTTAGGAGTTTTAACTTATGACAGAAAAAGGAGCATTCTACTATGTTAACTTCAGAAAGAAAAGGGCACTTTTCTTGTGTTAAATGTTAACTAATACTTGCTTTTCAACTTTATAGTCCTTTTCTTTAAAATAATAATCATCCCATTACAGTTTTGGAAACTACAGAAAAAGAACTGATGTCAAAAAAATTACCGTATTTCACACATGAACTTGAGGGAGGGGTAAACATGAAACAAAGTAATTCAGGACAAATTGGTCAAACCAGTCTGCATCAATGCCAGGGATCAATACTCCATCTGAACAAGATACACAACATAATTTTAACTTTTCAGAATAAAGCCACTTTCTCAGATTCAACAACAAAGGCCTTCTTCAAAACAGTCAATCAAGTTTTGGACATATCAATCTATCAATATATCACACACTGAATCACACACACAATCACTAGGTTGGAAGAGACCTTCAAGATCATAGAGTCCAACCCATGCCCTAATACCTCAACTAAATGAGTGCCACATCCGATCTTTTTTCAAACACATCCAGGGGTGGTGACTCCACCAACTCCCTGGGCAGATCATTCCATTGTATATTCCACTTTTTGTGTACTATAGTTCTTGGGTTCTTATTTCACTCATCAACTTTCTTAATTCCTTTTCCCTCTTCATTAGTGTACTTATCCCACCAGCTGTTCTCAGATTTATTTTTTTTTTTTTTGCATCATTGCGGTCTTAGTAGTTACTAAATATAGATCCAGAAACAAATTTATACATCACAGTAAGAAATGTGGTACAGCAGCATTAATTTTTAGTTGATTTGCTCTCCAGTACATAACACACTCCCCCAAACCCAATGCCAGGTTTCTAGACTTTGCTTATAGCAATTTTGGAAAAAAGCAATTAGTAACCAGTCACCGGAATTAAAAAATGCAGAAACCAAGCTCTTATGGAAAAGGCCACCCATTAAAAGGGATGCTTTCTAATACAGTGGTCCAACATCTTAAACATTTTAAACATTTAAGATTCAGACAGCATTCATTACTCTGCCCAAAGACCATGTGAACTCTTCAGTTCCTATGACAGCGAAGGCCCTGTAGCCAGGCAGCTCCTCCTCTTCAAGCTGTTCCAATGTTAATGGCCAGTCTAGCAATCTTCTGTATCAACACAAGTCCTAATTTAGCAGTAGAGCACTGTTTCTCTACTAAATATGTGTAAAGTTCAATTAGTTCCCTGGATGTTTTTACATTTTTATTTCATAACTTTTGTGTTTGGTTTAGAATCCAGTTCTCCCTGTTTGCCAGATGATTTTAATCCATTACTAACTCAGATCTAAGCACCATTTAAGAATATCCTATTAAATAAAGAAAGCTTCAATACACTTAATACCAGTATCTCCACCACACAATTTCCTGGTTCTTCAGCATCTCCAACAGTCATTATGCATGAACAAAATCTAGAAGAAACAAACTAATTTGGCAAGCTGCAGAAGAAGACCTAGGTGAGTAGTCTGGACAAGGAAATAGAGGGAATTAAGGGGCTAGGGGAATAACAGAGAAAAAAGAAAATCCTGAAAGATAATGGCCAGATAATGAACATGTCACAGAAATAGCAGGAAAAAAGAATTCAAAAACTATCAGTCAGAAAATATCTAAGACTTTGGGAAAAGAAAACTGACAGTACACAAAGAAAATTATTTGTGTAAGAAGGAGCAGAGAAATAAAAAGTTCAGGGATGTCTATGGAATAGATAGGAGAGACATCTTCACTATTAGGTTTGACATTCTTACTAAACAGCAAGAAAGAAAATGAACATTTCTGTCTGCAAAAGAAAGAGATAAGCTAAAAGAGCTTTTGGAAGCAACAGCAGAGCCAAAAAAATGCCAGAAGGTAAAACTTTGTATTTGGCATAAGAAAGAGCAGGTTATGCTGAACGTCTGAGAGGGTGGGGCTGAACTTCCACTGCAGCTCTGCTGGATCAGAAAAAGCTGCATTATTCCTGAAGGTGTAGTTCCCATTTCCTTGTAGGCTGTCAGCAGAAAGCAAGCAATAAAGGTCCTTTATTAAACTTCCTACTGTTTTCGCAAAACATCAGACCTACATCAATTACAGTATGAAAAAGAAAAGAAAGACTATGTCTGAGAAATATCCTGAGGGCCAGAAAATCCTAATCCTCTCTAAGGAGTGGAAGCCCTGTTGGTTTTGACTTTAAGAACAATTCTGGACAAAATACTTGAAAGTGCACAATAAGGAACATTTGTGCAGTGGCAGGAGATTAACTCAATGATCTAATAGGTGTCTTTCCCCTCTAGCTTCTATCATTCTGGTTTAAATTGCTCTTTAAATTTAGAGAGTTAAAATTAGATAAAGACAAGCTGTCGCACTAGTATAAGCCTTTGAAAAATCTATTAAATGCATTCATCTGTGTTACAGCTCTCTCCATGGGCCAAATTCTTCCTTCACTTGTATTAGTGTAGTGCTGTTGAAATCAGCATGAGAAATCTGAGTAACTATTTATTCCCATTCAGGAGATGTACCTTGTTTGGTAGTCAACTATCCTAAGTGTTTTAAACTCCAAAAACATCTGAGGGCTTACTGTTGAATATTCTGTATTTGGGTGCCTAGTAATGTAAAATAATGCAGCTTAAAATTGATTTTAAATTTAAATGGGCCAAATACTGCTTTCAAATCCAGTGGCATAAAATGACAACAGAATTTACTTTGAGCTGTCATTGATACTTAATGGTAAAAGCCATTAAAGACAGCAGTAATTAGAGTCCCCCTGAAAAAAAAACCCATACATTTTTATCTCTGTGATGTCTCTCTAATCCCTAAGAATGCTATTAGAGCAATGGCTGGTTTCTCAAATAACTCTGTCAGTTGATCTCACCCCTGAGTTTCATTTAATGTGTGTTTTTATCACAGAACAAGTAATGTTTTAAGAGACCTTTGGAGATAAGCTGGCCCAACTGTGCTTCCCAAGCAGGGCCACTTAAAGCCAGTTGACCAAAACTGATTTTGATAAATACCCAAGGAGGAAGACTCCACAACCTCCCTGGGAAACTGGTGCCAGTACTCACAATTTAAAAACAACACTGTTTCCTGATGTTCATATAGAGCCTCCTGTGTTTTCTCTTTCTGCCCATTTTTACCTTGTGTCCTGAAAGGGAGCCTAACAGAGCACCCTTGCTCCATCCTCTTTGCATCCTCCCTTCAGGTATTTATCTACACTGATGAGATGCTACCCTCTCTCCCCCAGGCTGAGCAGTACCAGCTCCCTCAGCCTTTGCCCACAGGAGAGATGCTCCAGGCCCCACAATCATCAGCCCTTTGCTGGATTCTGTATGGTATGTCCATGTCTCCCTTGTGCTCAGGAACTGCGAATCCTTCTCATATATAGCTATTCTCCCATCTGTGTTAACAGGCTAAATGTGCATGTACTACATGCACAGAAGTTACAGTTTTGTGAGCCTTCTGATAAATTCAAATGAGCTTAGAAAAGGACTCTTTTCTAAGTAAATGAGGCGTTGTTTCTCTGAGTAAACTAAAAAATATTCCCATTTTTTACCCCTTTACAGATCAATACAGAATATTTCTTTTGAACAGAACTTAAATTTGTTGTCACAAGCTTCCTGGTTTCCCTGATTATTTGTATAATTTTAAAAGATTTGATTGAAAAAAAGCTAATGAAATAATCATTTAGAACGGATAAATGTTTTTTATTTCTTGGCTTGCAAGGAATGCAAGTGCAGTGACGCCAATTATGTCCCAGAGAGGGGCATCTTATCAACCATAAAACTTTAAGTGACCTCTGCATCCCACTCATGAACTAAGCAACAATAAGAATTTTAGACAAAAAAAACTTTGGAAGTAGATTAAACCATTTTAGCTAGCAGCATGGTTACTCAGTATGGGGACCATTTCTAGTGTAGGACTTAATGTTGTCAATTTCTAATGCATTCACAATGATTAGAATACATAATAGCAGTCACAGCAAGACTTCTTTAACAATCATTTTACTGGTAGGGAAATAGAGTTCTTTTTGTGGTGAGCAAGAAACCACTGCTTGCCCTGAAGAAAGGTCCACATCTCAATCCAGCATCTAATCATAAATACATAAGTGACCTCATTGTACTAGATAATAGTCTGTAGAGAACTTTATAAAATTAGAAATGCCCTGGCTAATTATATGTACCCACAAATCAACTCAAACCATACCATCTTTATCTTGACCAGTGTAAAGAATAACTGATTATATATAAAAATGAAATGGTATGGCAAGATTCTGACACCAAATCATGCTTTCTTCTTTAACAGTCAAAGGGATGTGGTATTCCTTCCTTTCTTTCATTCAGGCACTAGCAATTTGTCTGTCAGCATGTGCTGATACAAAGCCTGGTCCTAGAGGAACAGATTAACATACTTTTTTGCCTGAACCCTTAAATACATGGCTTCCTACTAGGGAAAAAATATGTCATGTTTATTTAAAAGTACTGTAACTTCCACTGTAAAGCTGATTCCTTTTTTGATCTGCTTGGCAGTTAATCCACAGCTACAGGTAAGTGTCTAACTAGCGGCCTTCCACATCCAAAATATTAACTTCTGTGCCTCTTCCAGCTATAATTCACCTCCTATCACAACAGTGGGCACTAAGTGTGGAGTTAACATTAGCTGTAATATAAAGATATTAAGACTGATTTTGTAATATGCAGAACGGGCCACAGTATGACTGGATTTGCATGTGTGTGGAGAGAAAAATACTAAACATTAAGCTTTTATGCAAACCTATACATCCCAAACACTGCTCTCTCCATCTCACAACCAGGCACAATTACTCTGTGGTAACACTCAAGTGTGAGGCAACTATTACTACTTTCAAATGCCACACTTTTCGGTAGGAAAGAAGTTTCCTTGATGTAAAGGAGTTGTCATACCCTATGGAAGTGAGTATCATGAACAATCTGTCTGAGTCTGGACCACACAGGGAAGCCATATGCCTTGGTGGAACTCAAGATCTTCCTTTGAGGCCATCAGTCAGGGAAGGGGAACAGTAAGAAAAAATTTCAAAGGCAAGAAGAGCAATAAAGGTATACCTATGATTAAATTGCTGGTTCAGTGTTCACCCTTTAATGGAATCAAATATTGCTGGATTTTTTTTTTCTTGCTTTACTCATATTTCACTTATCTCAGCCTTGTTTTCATACACTTTGATAATCGTGAAATATTCTGCTATATCTTCCACCTCTTAAAAATGAAATTACCAGAAATGAGGACAAGTGCTGAAACACACTGGACATGAAAAACCTATAGCAACACAGTCCAGTTAATCAGTGTTGCAAAAGGGAGGTATATCAGGATGCTTTATTTATCTTACTGCATAAATAGAATGATGCAAATAAAATTAAAATGAACCTATTACTATGGTCATTGGAGGTCCAAGACAACATGTTCAACAGTTAATCTCACTGGATTACAGGATATCCAAAATATATTTTCTGGTTTTGTATGAGCTTCTCTTCTCAGCATTATCACGGCACAGTTAATTTTCAGTGGGATTTTGAATTTAATGAGGTTCTTTAATAAGGAAGCCCATTAACATTCACATATGGGAATTAAAAGAGCATCCCAGTCTATGAGCAAATGAATATTTTTCCCTTTGGAAGCTATTAAACCACCTGTGTATGCCTTTTATTGGTGATCATTGCAGATTTCTGAGGTTCAGAAAATTTGGTGTTTCTGCAAACAAGATTTGACGCATCTTGAGGATTTACCTCTGCACATTTTCTCCTTTGTTTTACCACCAGGAGCTGCTGTTTCATCAGCTGTACTTAGAGACTGTGCCTCCAATCCAGTGTCTTTACCTTTATCCTTCAAACTGGTAGGATTTCAACAACAACAAAAGAAAAAGTACTAGATATGTGAGTGGGTGTATATGTTAAGGAACATGATATGAGAGGCTGAAGACAAACTTACCAGATAAAACACAATCTGCTTTGGTTATTAATTATCGTGACTGTTCTAAGAAGGTAAGAATATTTAGCTTCTACATGCTGGGAATCAGAAGTGATAATTATTACGTTGTAAAAGGCCTTCTAAATTTCTTTCTCATGCTTCCATTCTTCCATTCACATTCAGCTCTCTGAGTTTGGGAATGACCAGCAAAATCCCCACTGAGGACTACTGTGCAGGTACAAGTGTGTATTGTAAACTCTTTAATGCATTGTTTGAACTTGCTTTTAAATTAAAAAAAACCTGCAAACTCCAATATCTTCCTCATGCTTGTTAAAAAAAAATAAATTAAAGCATGGAGCTATCATAAAAATTCCCACCATTCTGTGAAAAAAACCAAGCACAAGCAGGGTGTTGGGAGCTTCTAATATTTTCCACCTGACAGTTTTGCAGTCTGTCACAGTTGCTGTATGCCACTCCCCATGATCTTGGGCAGAGCTGCGGAAACTCCTGCTGAGGGCAACTGGATAAGCACAATGTGCATCCTGCTTGAACTCACTCCTCATGTTTTGCAAGTGCCATATCTACATTTTATCAGAATCAAGGGCTCAGAGTTATTAGAGATATTTGTTGATATGGGTCCAGCTCAAGTTAGAGACTTATTTGCTCTTCCTTGGAAAAAATGCTTTAGGTACTCTTTTCATTGATGAAATACTTGCAGTAGGAAGACAGAGAAGGGGAAAATTTGTATGACAAAGAGAGCACTCAATCGGTTCCTGGTAAAAAGATGTATTCAATACCACTAGAAATGTAGCAATTTTGGCAGATACTAACACGCCAGATATATTTGATGTCAGAACACTTTGACAGGCAGATATAAAATGAATTCCCAGATATACAAGGAAGTGCACCAATTTTCAAAGTTCACCTTAGGCCTCTGAAATTAGACATTATTCCAAATAAATATAACCTAGCAAGAAAATTCACATCACTAACACCTGGCTTTTCTGGTGCTGATACTGCCATGTAATTGCTTGGGTAAGCAATTTTGTTGTCTGCAATTAGAAGTGGAAGAAAATGAGATACAAAGGTTTTAATAATGGTTAGAAATTCCTGGTGAAGGAATACTCTGACAGACCTAAAGTTAGAACTTCTCATGCTTTAACTGATCCTTTTTCCCTCCTAAGAATTTTCTTTATAGTTAGACTGTACGTTTTTGTTTAGATATGGCTAATGTTTTTTGTGTGTGTTTGGGGGTTTAAATGAGGTGTCTTTTGTTGTTCTGGGAAGTTATGTGCTGTCCTTTAGCTCTTCAAAATCCCTTCAGTAATTTTGGCTAGGAAAACAGTGGCTGCATTTAGGAATACAGCTTTCCATTCTTTCCTTGGATTTTTACTTTTCAATACCAATGACTTGTCACAATATCTTGTATAATCTTTGCATACAATCTTAAAGAATCGTAGACTTGCAGAATGGTTACAGTTGGAAGGGACCATTGTGGATGCTAACTCTGAAACAGAGAGCCTGTAGAAATTACAGGCCACATAGCTTTCTCAGTCCAGCCTGAGAAAGTAGCCTGAGAATTCATAAGGAGGATTCAAAACAATCCTCAAAGACAGAAAACAGCCTTGCAGGTGTTGTTTCTCTGCTGCTTGTTTTCTTTGCAAGAGAAAGTCAGGGGGTGGTGAACCCCACTGACCAATGATGGTGATGTAGTAATTTGCTAACCAGTAAGAGTTTCCTTTCTGTACTTTCCACGTATCAGTCTATAAAAGAAACCTGAAGTAATAAACTATGAGAATTTCTCCTAATCCACTCCTTGAGAGTCTATGTCTCTTACGCTCTTCTCGCCGTTCCTAATAGAGCAACAGGACCATAAAGATCATCTAGTTCCAACCCTCCTAACATGGGCAGAAACCTTCTCATATTTAAAAACATCATATATGTTCAGCGGTTTAGAAAGCATTCATGGGTAAAAACCAGATGACAAGATTATATATAAACAATCAAAGGAATAAACATAGAAAGGGCAGAACACATAGCGAATGAGAGCAAGGTTTGCATAGAAAAAAACAGGAAAAGAAAAATGACCACTACTTGGGCTGAGTATTTAAAGAAGGTTGGAGAAAAATAACCAGGATGTCAGCACACCAGACACATTTTTCTGCCTTCCAAAACTCAGTTTAGAATCAATTCCATGACCTCTAAACCCTTTGTAACTTCCTTCCTTGTGGACTGTACCCTGTTTCTCTGAGGACAGTTGTTTGTTTGTTTTTTTTCATAATCCATACCACTTTCTCTCTACCTTATTTAGTCTGACAGGTTTCTCTTTTCAGTGATCCAGTTTTGCTCTCTCTCCTAGCTTTGTGCTTTGACTCTAATAGCTTCTGTTTTCAGTATATGGCAGTCAAACACACTTCTGCTCTCTCTAAGAGGACTTGTCATAGTAATTTAAACTTTACCTTGACAAACAGGCTTAACTTTAGGTTTGAACTCAAATGAGATAAAACACATTTAATTACTTGCTTAGAGCAGGACCTTGGTTTCATAATTCTAATCTCATGCTCTTTCAAGGTGTGCACATAGTGATTAATATATGTAAAAGTTATTAATCATGCTGAAATTTTTAGTTGCACACAAAAGTAATAGTTCTGTAAAATGTAATGAGTTGAAAATTGCCAGTCTCTGGCAGAATACCTCTCTGTTTGAAAATGACTGTGTGCAATTTCTCTGTGTGTGTGCGTGTGCTCCCTGTCTGAAAGCAAATTGTTACATTGCATCGGGCATTACAATTCATGCTCTTTTCAAAAAGAAACCAAAAGAATCCTGAATATATTTATAGATTGAACCTTTCCTTGTGCTACCACCACCATCCAATGTTTCCATTAAGAAAAGCAGACCATGGAAAATCAAAGATAATTTGAGCAGCAGTTCACGTGTGCTACCTCTTCTCCCATTATGCAGTGTATACAGATTCCTTAATGTTTTCAGATGCCTTCTTTCCCTCTTCAAGCTTTTTGCTATCAAAATTCATGCATGAACTTATGTAAATAAAATAATGTGGAGTATTGGTCCAGAGCCTGAGCATCATTCCATTGGTTTAAATCTAGAATAGTTATTATTTTCAATAGGACTGTATGTATTTTTACTAGTGTAAGGAAATTTTGGTAAGGTGTTTCCTAAGAGAAATAGCTATTTTTATTCTCTTCTGAAATAAGGCTTTTGCTTGCATGTTTAACAGTAAGGTTGAGCCTCTGTACAAGAAGAAAGCATTAGAATTCTAAATCACTAATGATTCAATCAATATATTAAAATTATAAAATTATAGCCTTTTCTGAATTTGAGTATTACAGCCTTTCTTTCTCTACTTCAGCAAAAAACCTGACTTCAAAGAAGCCACAATACTCACAATACGTCACAATACTGTGAATTCAACTTGTGTGTAGCATCTTTGCAGGCATGGAATCTACAGATACTCCACGGAAAGAAAATCCCAGCTTTTGCATTTTTTCACTGAACTAGTCTACCTATTTGCCATGCCCCATTCCTAAGACAAAACATGTTTCTGAAGCATGTAACATTTTGTTCACTGTATACAAAATGCATTTTGCATATGGAGCTCTTAGATACTAGCTTTTGGTAGGTTAGGTTCTAGTCATGGAGCAGAAATTCATGCTATGTATTAGTGCAAATAATGCAAGAAATTTACTTAATACATCCATTTCCTGTTACTTGCCCCAGCTCTGACTCCTCCAAAGATGGAAAAAGCTACTTCATGATTCTTTTTGAAGAACCAGTCCAGTAATCTATTGAAGATATATATTATGTGGGTGAGAGAATGATGCTTATGGGTTTTTTTGTTAATATTTTATTAAGTAGGAAAGATAAACAAGTAGCAGTAAATCTTTAGAAAACTAATCCTCCTGTTATACCTTGACTTGACTAAGGAATGTAATACTGGAGGTATTTTCACCAGTTTGTACACTGTAGCTTTCTAGGCTGTAAAAATATTCACAAATTAAAACATATATTTATTTTCCCTCTTTTACATAATAATAATTATGTAAAAGCATATTACCTATATAACACAGCATCCTTCAAAAATGTTAATGAACCCAAATGAAAACAAAACAAATGGACACAAAATATCACAAAAATATCTAACTATAAATGTTAGTCTTGTTATAACCACAAAATAGATCTTTCTTTTTACTATTAGGCTTAAGTGGGGGAAAAAGTGCAAAAAAAACTACAACAAAACAAAGTTAGAATTCCTCTAAACTGCTCTTTCTCCTATCTTATCCATGCTGAATATTTTAATGAGGAAAAGTATAAATGTAATTTCTATTACTACAGCAATGATTTTTGCAGTACATGGAAGCTAGCATAATACAATTTAATTGGGCTTTTTATATACTTCATGCATGAAAATCCTTTATATGAGTTTTCACCAATAAAAGGGAAAAAACATACATATAATTAAATTTTAAGATGTAAAGAAAAAATGCTACAATCTCAGAACAAGTTTTTAATCAAATTAATCAAAAAATCCTCATCAAATCATAAATGTGAAAGATTCTAAACAATAAACTGTATTTATAAATGTATTACACATGAGTAAATCTGTGTGATGCAATACACATGCAGTGCATTTATAAATCAACATATTTTAAATATAAATCATGTATATGCAATGTATTCTATTTCCTCTAAATCATGGAAGTACAAATTAATAAAATATGAAATCAAGTACAGTGGAAAAATACTTCAAAAAACCATAAATACTTAGGGAGGATTATAAATTCCATACAATTTCACAATTTCAGCTTTGAAAACATCAACATCTAAAGCAGTGTGAATAATTAAAACAGAAATGGTAGCAGAAATTTCAATGTAAGATATTTCTCTTTAGTGGACGTCACTCAGAATGACTCAAACAGGATAGCAAAATATATTTAACAGACCTCTTGTACAAATCTAGTTTCCAAATGTATTTTACTGTATGATATGTAGTAATTCTAGAACATAACAGATGGTATGGGACTGAATTCAATTAAACAATCCACTGTAGCATTCTGACATAGTTATAAAACTCATCAATAGAATCAAATGTGGAGTAGAAAATAAGTGAGAAATTTTTAAAAAACAAAAGATTCCTGCAGTGGAATTATATGCTTCATTCATATTTTGATTGTATTTCATTTAATGAATAATCTGACAAGTACACAGCAGATATTAGTGCCTTTTCCATCATGTTGGGGCAAAATTTTAAAACTTCAAAACTTAGATACCATTTTACTCTTGATTAAAAACGTGAGAATTATTACATTGACATTGAACAAACTGTGGGACTAACACTACAAGACAACATTTGTACCAATTTCCCTTATTAATTTCTAAACTCAGATCTCATTATAAACCTTTAGTGTACTAAACCCAAAGAACAATACACTGGGAAGAAGTAGTTGACTTTTACACTGTTGTACTGCTGGAGGTTAAGAGAACAACAAGAAAGCAAAATTTTTGTGCCCTGGTTTTGTCCATGACTCCCAAAACACATTCTATGCATTGTTAAACACATCTACTGTTTTTGTGTTTTGTTTTATTTTAGCCAGAAAATATGGTATGTTTTGAATGAAAACTATCCCAAATACTTTAATTCCTCTAATTTAATAAACAAACACATGATGACAACAAAAATATTTACTATTAATTCTTAACTTGAAAACAAAATGTTTTTAAATACTCATTAATTGCAAATACTACACATTCACTTACAGGAGTTTCTCTTGACTCTGTTTCTAGGTTGTCTCTTCTCTGCTAATGATACAGAGAAGACTAATGAAGGATCTGTTAGAGAAAATTCTCATGAGCATGAATTAACAGAAATGTTTCTAAAAATGGAATCTCCAGCTATACTTCTCCCTTTTTTTTTTTTTAAGCAAAGCACAATAAATGGGATTTTTATTCAGGATACAGGGGAAAATCCTGAACTCAGTAGCTTTGGCTCAATATATACAACATTAGAACTTGGAATTAAAATTGAAATACTATTGCCTTCACTGTGGCAATAGTAAATAAGTCTTACTCTATGTATATCTCATTGTGACAAAAAGCACCTAGAAAAAGGAACCTGGTTTGTATGTTTTCCCTGTTTCATAACTAAAATAGCTCCATCAGGACTAACAATGCATTGCCAAGAACTTTAAATGCAATAAATGAAGAAGAAGCTATTAGTCAAGGTTACTAACAAAGAAGGCAATTTAGAAAACACAGTTTTACTGTTTAGTATTTTGGATTTGTTTGGTTTTGTTGTGGGGTTTTTTTTGTTTGTTTTTTGTTTTTAATATGAAATATCACAAACCTTGCTTTACTATAAAAAGGGTCTGTGGGGAACTTCAATTTTCACGTAATTTTTCCCTGAAAACTTTTCAAAGCTAACCACAGACTAAAATACCCTTCACCTGACATCTGAGATTGCCAGTCAACTAAGGATTACCTTCACTAAGGGTTAATTAATTTCTCTCAATCCTTGTAGTTTCAGTTGAATTTTGCAATATACTCTTAAGAACTAAAAAACCTCCAAACCTTACCACTCCAAAAGAAGCCACACTGAGAACTCCATTGTGACAGAAACTTTTGTCAAGCTCTGTGGAAAAGTAAGTAACAGGGATAATGCCACCTTCTTTCAGTCCTAAGGACATTGTGAACTCTTGCACTAATACCCCAAGCATGAAAACTTCAGTATATAGCAACAGATTAGAACAGTCAGAATACGAGGCAATCACTATTGAATACTGATTTCTCTAATGTCTAATAACCTTTATCATTTCACTAATATAAGAAAGTAAAACTATGGAAAATTTACTTTCACTTAATTTTGTATTAGGAAGGGGGAAGAAGTGACCTTTGGCAGGAATGACAGCAATGCAAGTACCTTAAGTGTTCATTCTGACAAGAAACGCAAGATAGTAAGTAAGTAGGGGAAGCTCACTCCAAATACCTTCAAATATCTTCAAAAATGCAACCTAAGGTCCTGTTTTCACTGATTCCCTTCCTATGCTGAAAAGAAAAAAACCCAAATCCCAAACCTTCATATTGTAAAAATGTCCCACCTTTTTATGTTTGATGTGAAAAATATTTATTCTCTAAATACACACGAATTCTGTCATTCCAGAAGTATTCACAGAATTGTATGGGAAAATCTGTATAAAATCAGTGACACAAAACCACCAAAAAATTAAGTAATCCTTATAAATGCAATGTTCTTAAAATTTCAACCCCCCACAATTCAGATCAACTACTCCTGAACAGTCTATTAAAAAAATTGTGGCACAATCTTTTTATGTGGTGAAATGCCCTTGTACCTTCTATAAATTCCCACTTCAGTAATTGTGAAGAAGAAATGAATGAAGCAGAACAGATTATGGCAGCCCTCTGAAAAATGGGAGACAGAGTTCTAATTTTTTTCCCCGATCTCAGTTTTTTGCATTTACCATTATATCCTTTACTCCCTTAGAAAAGCCTGAAATATTCTGTATATAACCAATAGAACTTTCTGTTCCTTACAATTACTGGTTGATTTCAGTGAAAAAAACAACAAAACCCTATCAAATTCCATGCTGTATTTCTTTGGTTTCTCAAACTTAGAGTAATCAGCATGGCATGATCTGATGCGTTTTAAAACCGTGCTGGGTTGAGAAGGTATTGTGTAAAGTATTATCTGGTGGTGCTTCAAACAGAGATTTGAGGTCAGCACAGAGCTCGTGACAGAGGCCTACACAATACTATTGATTTGTATTTGGGCTGTTCTTTCTGCTATTTATCTTTTCAACAGAGGGTGACCTGATAGCTTTCTGTTAAACAAGTGCATAGGGAGATGGTTTCCAGCTACAGAAGGTTCTTTATCTGGTGTGATATGAGAAAATTTCAAGTTAAATATTAAGAGCTATAACTGAAGAGACTGCTTTTAGTATGGGTTTTGATGTTTGGGTTTTTTTCACCTGTAAGATTTCACCTGATAAAAGTCTTCCATTACAATAGATTTAGAATAGCAAATCTGAGTTTTCACCTAGCTGTGAATGTTTAAAAAATAGAATCACACTTTCATGTGAAATATTCCATTTGAGAAAAATATCAAATGCTTGAAAAATAAATGTTGTGTTTGATTGTTTGTTTTATTAAAACCAGATATAAGAAAAGAGAGAAAAATGTTGAATCCAGGCTATAACAGGCAGCCAGGAATAAAGGCAGATTTTGATGCTGTAATTTGCAAGTGTCCTATATACACATACAAGTTAACCAAGTGAAAACTGCTTGTGGTTGTCATTTATTTTTGAAACAGTCTTTCACCCAAACCTGAATGAGCTGCTTAAAGACACAGAAGTTAAGATCTAGGACTCTCAGTAATATGAATTACATAATGCACACTCTGCTCATGCAATTGTAGTCTCACCGCCAAGGGAACCTAACATTAGCCACCAATATAGAATTATGACTTAAACTGAACTTCTGTCTCTTAAATCTTCCCTCCTAAATACCTTCCCAATCATCCATTTAATTACAATCTACAGTTAATATTGTGAATATCAAACTCTTAAAGGTCATTGTGACCTATGAAAAACAAGTGCATTTCTCTAGTGGATGAGTAAACATTGATAAAGTTTAGGCCAGTGACAGTGAAATAACCAAGGAAAGCAATACACTGCAGTCCCAACAGAGACAGACCCTGTCTGCTGCGCCCTTATCTGCATGTACTAATGATTAATTGTTGATCCTGACTTTTTCCCTCCACCAGCTTCTTTTATAACTCACACTAAATTATACAGGATATGAGGCAGACTATTCAAGGCACAAGTTTATTATCAGTTTATTGTGTCTGATTAGCCAAAACCTTCACTGTAATACACAGGGGAATTCATTATGCCTCTACTGGAGTTTAACTCATAGATAAAATGTTCAAAATAATCTCTTCAACCTGAAATTAGAGTGCTTTGCTTTCTCTAAACTACTCACTTTTATTTGCAAGTCAGTATAATTAAGAATAGCTTCAGCTATAGATAAATATATTATTTTAATTTTTAGAAACATTTTCCAGATTACGAAAAAAGTAAGAGATAAAACTAAGTAAAAAATTGTGGGACCATCATCTTGCTTTTAATTTTTTCATCTCTAAAATCTATAAATATAACAAGAGAAGTCAGGAAAGGGATATGATCCATGTTCTAAGAATTGATAACTTTCCTACACCCCTAGCTCAGGGAAGCCTGTTCTTAAATGAAACACTGCCACCATTTCTAGTGGCATAAAATACAATTTCTGTACCAACATGTCTTACAAGATACCTTCAGTGCCAGTAGCTCCATATCCCAATGAGCAATAATATCAAGTGTACCTACATAAATCCATTTAGGAATGCTGGGAAGTTTGCAAGTATATTTACAACATTTACAAATGCTTACTTAACAATAATGAATTCAAGCTACTACTGTTAAGCATCATGCTTTTGAAGCTTTATATATTGAATTCAGCATTTATTATGCACAGCCATACAACACTGCAGAAGACAGAAATTTTTGATTAGAAGCTATAAAAATCTAGATTCTATCTTCTATGAAGTCCTAGTAATTCATATCTCTGAAGCAGCAACAATATGTAGAAAGCATCAAAATTAATCAGCAGAGCCAGAGTTTTGGGGAAAAGTGTCTATTATTTCTAATGAACTCTCTTTATCAGTTCAGAGATTCCAGTGCAATTGCTTTTCTGTGCAGACATAATATATTTTATGATGTACTACTTTCTAGACAATTATGGCTACTCAACTGTTTAAATCAATAAACTGCTCCTAAAGAGTCACTTCTATTTCACTATGGCAAAATAAATTCCCTTATGTGTTTTAAACATCTTTGATCGGTAAATAATCTCTAATAAAGTAAAATATTTTCTTATTTTCTACAAATATGTAAGCTAAACCTGAGAAGATATATTTTATAAAACAGTAAAACACGTGTGGTTTTGTTTGTTTGTTTCCCTTTTTGTTCTGGGGTGGTTTTCATTGTTATTGGTATTTTTTTTTTATATAGACTTGCTTTGATATTGAAAAATATCAAAATGCCAGGAGAGATTGGAAAAAACCCTATTGCTAGCTAGAATTAGGACTAAATGAAAGGCAAAGTAATTCTAGCTTGGTGCTTAAATATCAACCTGACACCCAAACATAAACCATAGCTACAAATATCTAAAGCCACTTTTGTGTTTCATACACTTGACTGATGCATGCCTCAGGGATATTTGCTGGTTCTCACAGGTTATTGATTGATACCTGATGCATGAATAGAAGAGCTACTGCTCCTGATAAAATTTGGTTCCTAAACAGACAAGACACACACAATAACTGTGGAGAGAGCAAAAATATGCCTTAATTTAGTGTAGCAAAGTGAGTCCTAGAGATTTCCTGGTGTTCTAATGAGAGACATTGCACATTTGGAGGGATGACTGTACAATCAAGTGAGACCTTGCATGTAACATGTTTTAAGGTGGAAGATTGTAGAATATTGTTAAGGAAGCACAAACTACAACAAAACCCCAAACATATCTGTACTGCTACACTGAAATGGAAATTATGGGTTAGGCAACAATTTTTTTTACCAAACACTCTAATTTTTTGACCCTTTAAAATAAGAGGTTTGACATATCTACAATTAATTTACAAACCAAACAGTTACAGGTGAGCCTCGCACAATGCAATCATAAAAGAAATTAAAAAATTTTGTCTTGAATCAACTTACTTTACCTGAAATACTTGATTTCTCAGGAGTCATTAAAATTTTCTTCCTACATCTTTTGGGGGCTAACTCTGTGCAACACATTAATATCTATGAATAATATTGATACTCCATTAGTACAGTAATATTAATATACATTCACCAGTTTCACTTTAGGAGTTTCACCTTATACAAGTCTCTTTTTCTCAGGCCAGAAATTACCTGCAAGCTATTGGGAATAACTGCTCTTCTCCATCCAGTATTGTTGTAAAAGGTCTTTGAGCTCCTTTCCAGAAACAAGTGGCTGTTGAATGACAGTCCCCAAGTCACAGAAAAGGGAACATACATCTGCCTAGACCAATAGCTTAGGAGCCTGCTGAAATAATCTTTGGCTGTTGTTTTGAGAGGGAAGAGTAGTAATATATTTAATGGAGGAAAGTACAATTACAGTAGCCTCAAAATACGGGTAGATGAAAGAGGAAGGCTTATAAGTTCAGACACACACAGTTTCAGCCAAACTCAAGTAAAAGGCGTTTAACTACTGAATTTGAGAAATCCAGTTATTTCTAACTGCACACTTTAAAACAGGTAAGGGCATCCATTTTTTGAAGAAATCTACTGCAACCCTACAGATAACAGAGAAAAATATCAGTTGTAACTTCTAGACCAAAGAATGGTTTCTGTGGTTCTTTCTTCATTCTAGACTCAAATATTTACAATTTAGCAGAATTATTCTTATGGTTCTAGATCTCATGATGGCTTTCTGCTAAAATTTTGTCTCAAGATATATTGACATAACAGTAATAATGTTCTCTTACATCTGTGTGACATTAGCTGTGACCGATAACCAATGTTAATTCCTCATTTTAAATAATGAGAATAGTTTTTAATCCTAGATGTAAGAGGTTTTAAAAATAATTCTCTTGGAATGACTTTGAAAATCTGGAAATTTAAATCCAGAAATATAAAATCACTGAGAATGGAAATTCTAATTTAAAATACCCAATGTTTGTATTACACTAGGGAGAATTCTTTGCTTTTATTTCAATGTGGGAAAAATGACAATTTCTTCCCTTTGCTAATGTTCAACTGTCTCATTGAGAATGTTGTGAAAAGCACCAACAAACATTATTAGTACATGTACAAGAAAGAAAGTTGATGAAAAAGTGGAGGAGTACCATACAGGCCCAAGAACAGACAAGTGCTCAGTTGTCTCTCACCTTTAAAGCTGCTGCCCCCCTGGATCAGAGCAGTGACCTTGCCTTTCATGCTGCAGGCTAAGTCCACTTTCCTAGGCTGTGAATAACTGGTGTGGCAAGAAGTCCCATATTAAACTCAAACTTTCTTCCAAGAAAAAACTCCCTTTAAACTGAGGCACTCACCACTAACAATTTTTATTTCAATTAGCTACATCATTAGAAATTATTGTGCAAAACTAGACATGATAACCTACATAAACCAAGTTCATAGTCTCCTTTCAGGGCAGGATGACTTAATGTTACAGTATTTGGATCTCCATGGTCTTTGAGAACAACAAACTCTGTCTTTCATGAGCCACTGAATGACCTAGGGACTCAATATTATCACCATGGAAATGGTTTGAATCATAAAAATACTAAGATACTGGCCTGCCTTGTCCAAGAGCTGACTCCTGTTCGTGCCTGGCCACAACATGACTAGAGAGTGTGAGTGGTAGGTTGGGGGAAGGAAGCTCAGAGGTAAAACAGCATGCCATCCTGATTTTTGTTAGTTTAAAGGAAGTAAAACTTTAGTTACAATAATGCTTTGCCCCCTGCATTATGATCTTTCCAAACAATTTCACCTTTTCTACCTCTCACTGCTTTTTTTTTTTTTTACCCCTCTCACCCCCCTCCCCTCCCCATATATGTAAGTATAAAATAGTTGTTACTTGAAAAAACATTTATCCACAGGCAATTGTAGACATACTAAGCTAGAGGAGGTTGACTCTGCATTCAGACAGTATGTACAGAAAGAAATTAGATAAACAGGGATGCCTCATAATGAAGTCTGCTTTGCTGATAAGAGAACAAGCTATCTGATTGCTGAATTCAGCTTGCTTCCTGTTGTTGAAGAAATGTACTGTGTAGAGAGATAGCAATGCAACAGTTATTTCAAAATTGAAATTGAAGATGTAGTCATTGTGAAACCAGAAATTGATTTTAAAAACCTAAGAATTCCTCCTTCACCTCCCACTTGGATTTAAACCAGAAAAACTTCTAGTACAGAGTTACAGAAGGTATGTGTCATTCGGGATTTATAATTTTGACACTCTATTCTATTCTATTCTTGCATTTAAAACATAAAAAAAGGAAGTTATATTTAGGATTTATGTTTATATTTTGTGTCTGGATAGTGACTATGTCTGGAAAATCACTAGTTTACTTTTTGGAAAACAGATGTGCAAGGGAAGTGGTTTTAACGTCACATAAGACTGCTATTTTACAGATTCATTGAACCCCATGGAGGAAAAAACAAACAAACAAATGAGGTAAATATTTTTTGACTTTCAGCATCAAAATAAGAGAGAATCCACCAAAAGTGTCTTGCAACTCTCTAGAATGTGTGGTGGCTTAAAATACAGTACAATAGAAGTACATAAAATTATAATATCTGTACCATTATTTGCAAACATTTGTATAATTTAATGTTTAATAGGTTAATATGTACTTGCAATAAAAGTTTTGTAATAATTTTTAATCAGTTTGTTTTGGTATGCCACATTTTCTAAATATCACCCTATACAAGCATTATTCTTCATGAGTGAATGGAAGAAATTGGTCTAAATAAATTTTACTCTACAATTAAAGGAAATGGACATAAACAAAAGCCAAAGAGTAAATGACTTCCTTTCCTGCATCATTTGTTTAAAGAACTTAAGCTCATTTCTCCTTTGACATGTCAAAGAAATCTGTAGACATAAGCAGCAGAGATATGAAAGTATGCTCATACATGAAAAGAAATGACAAATGAACAGGAGGGAGGGAGGGAGGGAGGAATTTAGGAAATCAGCTACCCAAAGCAGAATTACATACACATTTAATCCTTGGGGGAATTTTTTAGTTTGTTAAATTGACAGTCATTCTGCAAGAAGGTAACATTTATTCACAAATTAAAGATTATTTTTGCCTCCTACTGCCACAGTGAGCCTCCTCATATCAATAATTTCACTTTTATCTTCTTTTAATAAGAAAACTATCAACAAGATTAAGATTGTATTTCAATATTTTTGGCTATACTTGCACATTCTGAGAATTTTTTGCCTCTATACATCCAGATTACCAATGCAGTAACATACAGCATTTGTCTCACACTTCAATTATTTTTTTTAAATCATCAAGAAGGCAGGACTTACTTTTGTGTCTTTAGATCTCTTCGAAGCCTTTGATATACAAGATGTCTGAGGGAACAGACATGAAAGACAAAGCTTTATCTTATCTTTCCTCTGAGTGAAACAAAGACTAGAATTATGCATCATGTGTTCCTGGTCTCAGTCATATAAAAAACTTGACGTGTTTTACTTTGCTTCTGTTCTGGGGAGCATATAAAAGCCGACATACAAATGTTAGAGATACTGTAAAAATTGATATCTTAAGAATATATCTGAGAAAGCATAGCCTTTTTGGTCTATATATTTAGACAGTATAATCACTCATATTGGTAAGACTAGACTCATTCTCTGCTTTCCCTACACAGACTCCCTATATGCAGATAGAGCTATTTTTTCCCATAAAAATAGCGGCTGCGTGCCTGAAATCCCTTTAGTCTTTCAGAACTCAAAACATTAAAACTGGAAATCAACTTTTATATTTTGTCTTTTTTTCAGAGAAGAAGCCTTAAGAAATGGGAAGAATGGCTGGAAAGTGCTTGCTCACTGACTGAAGGTGGAATAAAAGCTACTGTGGAGGGCTGGAAACAATAGATTCTCATCTGAAGGAATATGTACCCAGAAGTGAGCAAGCTTTATGTTACCAGCATCATTAGACCACCAACTATTTCACATGCACAGCTGGAAGATACTTTTGAGAAATATGGTTCCTCTTCTTCAGGAATGATTTATTGCATTACATTAGATCTGTCTCAATCCACCTACACAAAATATTCAATCACTCTCTGCTTGATCTTTCTTCTTATTCGATTATTAGAAGCAATTTGGACAGTTTCACATGCCAAAAGATACCTACTTATAAATATTCTTCTCCAAATTTTTAGTTTGAAGAACATACATAATCACAAAAGGGCTAAAAGTGATCTTCCAAAGCATGTATGTTTTCTGTGCCACATTAATTACCATATATCCTGCTATGTAAATCTGAGCATCCTGGAATCTTTGCTCACTGTGATATAATAACTCTTTTGAAATAACCAACTCCTGAAATAAACATACTCTAGCATAAGCTCAGGACACAAGAATTAATAGTCCATCACATTTGACTGAACTGGTCCCCATCCCACAGTGATTTCTGAACTACAAATCTGCGCTGTCTGACAGACAGGACTTCCCACACGTATCAGAATTTTGTGATATATATTCAGACAGTATCTGTATCTAGCTTCAGTAGCTGTCCTGTCAGCTAGGTCCCTCTCTAATCTGTCTCCCAGGTTCCACACATCTTTTCTATTGAAAATAATACTATTCTCTGTCATGCCTTTGTTTGTCTTCACCCCATCCTTTATACTTCACTTTCAACCCTCTTGGCCTAGTGCAAGTCTCATGGAAAACAACTTGTTTAATCATTCTTGGCTAAAAAAGATTATAGTAAATAATTTTCTTTCATCTGGAAGATAAACTCTATCATTTGTACTTCAAAATGGATTATAGCATGAGACAGAGAAAAAGCAAATTCAAACGAAAATTATTGTACTCAATAAATAACTGCCTGAGATAAACCCCAAACAATCCTCACTGAACTAAAGATATACAAAGTTGTCACGGGATAACTACTTAATTATTATGACTTATTATTATGATTCAACCAATCATGCAGAAAATTGTAGTGACCAGGTTTTTGATTGCTTTTTTTTGGAATATCGCACTATAAAATATATTTTAATATGATTGAGTGGGAATTTTTTCATGATGTTTTTCCCCCATAGTGAAATTCTTTTCCTAACAGGTCTGTTTAAGACTACTGCCATTTCATAAGATCTGACATAACTGCATAACTTAAGCAATTAAATAAATGCTGAACCAATCAATTAATGCCAGTGTGTATAGGGTAAGAGCAGATTGATTTGCATCACTATAATCTCACAGTCCCAGATTTTCATTGAGATTTCATTTCAATGAGATAAATGAGAGAGATCTTGATGCACATTAGAGAGTAAAAGTGCAATGGTGATTCAGCAAGGGACATTAACAACATTAGTGAACAAACATAACAGTCTGAAAATGAAACTCTTAAGAATGCTGAACAGTTCTCTGTAAAAATAAAACCAGGAAGCCGTAACAGTTTAAAATAAAGGCATTCCCAAAAGATGCATGCAATGCAACTGAAAGCAGAAACTCTTCAAATAGAGCTGTTAATTTAGAGTAGAACAAAGAAACTAGCAACAGCATATTGTTAATTGAAGTCAAAGCTGTGAATTAGTCTCAAAACAAACATTTGATCCTGTCAAATTCCATGGAATATACATTAAATTAGTCTAGTTGCAGATAAGAGAGATGCTACATTCATCCTCTCACAGCTGGAAAAGTTTCTCATAGTGGAAGCATTTTCTGAACCAAATTAGTTTCATCAGCAATAGTCACCCATTTTTTGGTTGTTTCTGTACCCATATTTCCTTCAATACCAGCAAGTTTGCTTGGCATTGTGTCTCCTACAGAAGATTTAAAGGTGACTGTGTCTGCCTACACTCTGAGGCCGTTCTGTGACTTCTGTGAGCAGCAGATATTAGTTACTTTTAACTGCTAAACCAGAGAGCAGATGGCAGATGCCTGTTTATATTTTTATAAATATATATTTATATCTATGATAATTTTAGCACTCTATGCCATGTATGACCATCTGAAGAATTTCCACATTAAGGAATAGTCGTGACAATTTCTGAATGTGTTTAAAACAGCTAAAAGCTTTATAGCTGAAGCTCTGCAGTGCTTCAGGTCTAGAATAAACTTTTTTCTTCGAAGAACCTCTGGAGAATATTTGTTTGCATACCTCTTTCCAGATAACCAGAAGTACATTCTTTTGGATGCTTCAATAATCACTGCACTTATTCAGAATTTGTGCTGTATGTGATATCCCAGGCTCAGTTGGAGCAATACTGATAAAGCAAACTGCTTTTCTTAGAAATAAAATTGAGGGATATGTTTCCCACAGTATGTCTTTATATAAAATGAATTCTTATTTTATAATGTTTTATAATAAATTTTCTGCTTTACTTATAAATAGAAAAAAAAATGTTTCTGTAACACAGCTTGAGCCATTAAATAAACATTTCATGGAGTTCCTAATGGTTTCCTTAATTATTGCCTTATTTTTTTAACTTCATCCTCTTTTTTTTTTACTTTTTAAAGCTCAAACATAATCTGTCAAAAATAAATTGGAGAGGTCTAAGATTAATAGTGGTAAAAGGGGTACATAGGCAATTAACTTTCTGTAATTAGCCTTTTTGTTAACTAGAAACACTTAAAACTATTTATAAAAACAAACTAATTTTAGAGAAATATCTGATGAAGGCTACCACAGGAGGGAGAAGTGATGGAAATTGATTCTTTCCACCAGTTGCTCTTTCACACCATTTTTTTAATTGATTTTTTTTCACCAGTTGCTCCTTCATGCCATTTCTAAACTGGCAGAAGAATCTTGGCCTAGGAGTACTGCCAGTCTAACAGATGGCTGTAAGTGCTGCTAGTCAGGAGAAATCAAAATGTGCATCAGTTTTGAGGATTGGGATTATACTCTTATCCAAGGGCTATCAAAGCAAAAGCCTGATCCAGATTTTCTTTTCAGCTATAA